>NW_027465271.1:0-33363 GCF_043290135.1 Rhipicephalus microplus | reverse complement strand
TATGCGCGTGTGCATTAAAAAACGAGTATGCACGTGTGCATTCAAAAACGATTATGCGCGTGTGCATTCAAAAACGAGTATGGGTGTGCGCGTTCAAAAACAAGTATGCGCGTGCTTATTCCAAAACGAGTATGCGCATGTGCATTCAAAAACGAGTATGCGCGTGCGCATTCAAAAACGAGTACGCGCGTGCGCATTCAAAAACGAGTATGCGCGTGCGCATTCTAAAACGAGTATGCGCGTGCGTATTCCGAAACGAGTATGCGCGTGTGCATTCAAAAACGAGTATGCGCGTGCGCATTCAAGACGAGTATACGCGTGCGCATTCAAAAACGAGTACGCGTGTGCCTGTTCAAAAACGCGTATGCGCGTGCGCATTCAAAAACGAGTATGCACGTGCCTATTGCAAAACGAGTATGCGCGTGCGCAGTCAAACACGAGTATGCGTGTGCGCATTCAAAAACGAGTATGCGCGAGCCTATTCCAAAACGAGTGTGCGCGTGTGCATTCAAAAACGAGTATGCGCGTGCGCATTCAAAAACGAGTATGCGCGTGCGCCTTCCCAAACGAGTATGCGCGTGCCTATTTCGAAACGAGTATGCGCGTGTGCATTCAAAAACAAGTATGCGCGTGCGCATTCAAAAACGAGTACGCGCATGCCTATTCAAAAACGAGTATGCGCGTGCGCCTTCCCAAACGAGTATGCGCGTGCCTATTTCGAAACGAGTATGCGCGTGTGCATTCAAAAACGAGTATGCGTGTGTGCATTCAAAAACGAGTATGCGCGTGCTTATTCGAAAACGAGTATACACGTGCGCAGTCAAAAACGAGTATGCACGTGCCTATTTCAAAACGAGTACGCGCGTGTGCATTCAAATACGAGTATGCGTGTGCGCATTCAAAAACGAGTATGCGCGTGCCTATTCGAAAACGAGTATGCGCGTGTGCATTCAAAAACGAGTATGCGCGTGCGCATTCAAAAACGAGTACGCGCGTGCCCATTCAAAAACTAGTATGTGCGTGTGCATTCAAAAAAGAGTATGCGCGTGCGCAATCAAAAACGAGTACGCGCGTGCCTATTCAAAAACGAGTATACGCGTGCGCATTCCAAAACGAGTATGCGCGTGTGCATTAAAAAACGAGTATGCGTGTGCGCGTTCAAAAACGAGTATGCGCGTGCTTATTCCAAAACGAGTATGCGCATGTGCTTTCAAAAACGAGTATGCGCGTGCGCATTCAAAAACGAGTACGCGCGTGCGCATTCAAAAACGAGTATGCGCGTGCGCATTCCAAAACGAGTATGCGCGTGCGTATTCCGAAACGAGTATGCGCGTGTGCATTCAAAAACGAGTATGCGCATGCGCATTCAAAACGAGTATACGCGTGCGCATTCAAAAACGAGTACGCGTGTGCCTGTTCAAAAACGCGTATGCGCGTGCGCATTCAAAAACAAGTATGCACGTGCCTATTGCAAAACGAGTATGCGCGTGCGCAATCAAATACGAGTATGCGTTGTGCGCATTCAAAAACGAGTATGCGCGTGCCTATTCCAAAACTAGTATGCGCGTGTGCATTCAAAAACAATTATGCGCGTGCGCATTCAAAAACGAGTACGTGCATGCCTATTCAAAAACGAGTATGCGCGTGCGCCTTCCCAAACGAGTATGCGCGTGCCTATTTCGAAACGAGTATGCGCGTGTGCATTCAAAAACGAGTATGCGCGTGTGCATTCAAAAACGAGTATGCGCGTGCCTATTCGAAAACGAGTATGCGCGTGTGCATTCAAAAACGAGTATGCGCGTGTGCATTCAAAACCGAGTATGCGCGTGCGCATTCAAAACGAGTATACGCGTGCGCATTCAAAAACGAGTATGCGCGTGCGCATTCCAAAACAAGTATGCGCGTGCGTATTCCGAAACGAGTATGCGCGTGTGCATTCAAAACCGAGTATGCGCGTGCGCATTCAAAACGAGTATACGCGTGCGCATTCAAAAACGAGTATGCGCGTGCGCATTCAAAAACGAGTACGCGCGTGCGCATTCAAAAACGAGTATGCGCGTGCGCATTCAAAAACGAGTACGCGCGTGCCCATTCAAAAACGAGTATGCGCGTGTGCATTAAAAAACGAGTATGCGCGTTCGCAATCAAAAACGAGTACGCGCGTGCCTATTCAAAAACGAGTATACGCGTGCGCATTCCGAAATGAGTAAGCGCGTGTGCATTCAAAAATGAGTATGGGTGTGCGCGTTCAAAAACGAGTATGCGCGTGCTTATTCAAAAACGAGTATGCGCATGTGCTTTCAAAAACGAGTATGCGCGTGCGCATTCAAAAACGAGTACGCGCGTGCGCATTCAAAATCGAGTATGCGCGTGCGCATTCCAAAACAAGTATGCGCGTGCCTATTCCGAAACGAGTATGCGCGTGTGCATTCAAAAACGAGTATGCGCGTGCGCATTCAAAACGAGTATACGCGTGCGCATTCAAAAAATGAGTATGCGCGTGCGCATTCAAAAACGAGTATGTGCGTGCGCATTAAAAACGAGTATGCGCGTGCACATTCAAAAACGAGTACGCGCGTGCCCATTCAAAAACGAGTATGCATGTGCGCGTTCAAAAACGAGTATGCGCGTGCTTATTCCAAAAAGGGTATGCCCATGTGCATTCAAAAACGAGTATGCGCGTGCGCATTCAAAAACGAGTACGCGCGTGCGTAATCAAAAACGAGTATGCGCGTGCGCATTCTAAAACGAGTATGCGCGTGCGTATTCCGAAATGAGGTATGCGCGTGTGCATTCAAAAACGAGTATGCGCGTGCGCATTCAAGACGAGTATACGCGTGCGCATTCAAAAACGAGTACGCGTGTGAGTGTTCAAAAACGCGTATGCGCGTGCGCATTCATAACGAGTATGCACGTGCCTATTGCAAAACGAGTATGCGCGTGCGCAGTCAAACACGAGTATGCGTGTGCACATTCAAAAACGAGTATGCGCCTGCCTATTCCAAAACGAGTATGCGCGTGTGCATTCAAAAACGAGTATGCGCGTGCGCATTCAAAAACGAGTACGCGCATGCCTATTCAAAAACGAGTATGCGCGTGCGCCTTCCTAAACGAGTATGCGCGTGCCTATTTCGAAACGAGTATGCGCGTGTGCATTCAAAAACAAGTATGCGCGGTGCACATTCAAAAACGAGTTCGCGCATGCCTATTCAAAAACGAGTATGCGCGTGCGCCTTCCCAAACGAGTATGCGCGTGCCTATTTCGAAACGAGTATGCGCGTGTGCATTCAAAAACGAGTATGCGCGTGTGCATTCAAAAACGAGTATGCGCGTGCTTATTCGAAAACGAGTATACACGTGCGCAGTCAAAAACGAGTATGCACGTGCCTATTTCAAAACGAGTATGTGCGTGTGCATTCAAATACGAGTATGCGTGTGCGCATTCAAAAACGAGTATGCACGTGCCTAATCCAAAACGAGTACGCGCGTGTGCATTCAAATACGAGTATGTGTGTGCGCATTCAAAAACGAGTATGCGCGTGCCTATTCGAAAACGAGTATGCGCGTGTGCATTCAAAAACGAGTTTGCGCGTGCGCATTCAAAACGAGTACGCGCGTGCCCATTCAAAAACGAGTATGCGCGTGTGCATTCAAAAAAGAGTATGCGCGTGCGCAATCAAAAACGAGTACGCGCGTGCCTATTCAAAAACGAGTATACGCGTGCGCATTTTCAAAACGAGTATGCGCGTGTGCATTAAAAAACGAGTATGCATGCGCGCGTTCAAAAACGAGTATGCGCGTGCGCATTCAAAAACGAGTACGCGCGTGCGCATTCAAAAACGAGTATGCGCGTGCGCATTCCAAAACGAGTATGCGCGTGCGTATTCCGAAACGAGTATGCGCGTGTGCATTCAAAAACGAGTATGCGCGTGCGCATTCAAAACGAGTATACGCGTGCGCATTCAAAAACGAGTACGCGTGTGCCTGTTCAAAAACGCCTATGCGCGTGCGCATTCAAAAAACAAGTATGCACGTGCCTATTGCAAAACGAGTATGCGCGTGGCAATCAAATACGAGTATGCGTGTGCGCATTCAAAAACGAGTATACGCGTGCGCATTCAAAAACGAGTACGCGTGTGCCTGTTCAAAAACGCGTATGCGCGTGCGCATTCAAAAACGAGTATGCTTGTGCCTATTGCAAAACGAGTATGCGCGTGCGCAGTCAAACACGAGTATGCGTGGTGCGCATTCAAAAACGAGTATGCGCGTGTGCATTCAAAAACGAGTACGCGCGTGCGCATTCAAAAACGAGTATGCGCGTGCGCATTCAAAAACGAGTACGCGCGTGCGCATTCAAAAACGAGTATGCGCGTGCGCATTCTAAAACGAGTATGCGCGTGCGTATTCCGAAACGAGTATGCGCGTGTGCATTCAAAAAACGAGTATGCGCGTGCGCATTCAAGACGAGTATACGCGTGCGCATTCAAAAACGAGTACGCGTGTGCCTGTTCAAAAACGCGTATGCGCGTGCGCATTCAAAAACGAGTATGCTTGTGCCTATTGCAAAACGAGTATGCGCGTGCGCAGTCAAACACGAGTATGCGTGTGCGCATTCAAAAACGAGTATGCGCGAGCCTATTCCAAAACGAGTATGCGCATGTGCATTCAAAAACGAGTATGCGCGTGCGCATTCAAAAACGAGTACGCGCATGCCTATTCAAAAACGAGTATGCGCGTGCGCCTTCCCAAACGAGTATGCGCGTGCCTTTTTCGAAACGAGTATGCGCGTGTGCATTCAAAAACAAGTATGCGCGTGCGCATTCAAAAACGAGTACGCGCATGCCTATTCGAAAACGAGTATGCGCGTGCGCCTTCCCAAACGAGTATGCGCGTGCCTATTTCGAAACGAGTATGCGCGTGTGCATTCAAAAACGAGTATGCGCGTGTGCATTCAAAAACGAGTATGCGCGTGTGCATTCAAAAACGAGTATGCGCGTGCTTATTCGAAAACGAGTATACACGTGCGCATTCAAAAACGAGTATGCGCGTGCCTATTCCAAAACGAGAATGCGCGTGTGCATTCAAAAACAATTATGCGCGTGCGCATTCAAAAACGAGTACGTGCATGCCTATTCAAAAACGAGTATGCGCGTGCGCCTTCCCAAACGAGTATGCGCGTGCCTATTTCGAAACGAGTATGCGCGTGTGCATTCAAAAACGAGTATACGCGTGCGCATTCAAAACGATTGTACGCGTGGGCATTCAAAAACGAGTACGTGCGTGCCTATTCAAAAACGAGCATGCGCGTGCGCATTCCGAAACGAGTATACACGTGCGAAGTCAAAAACGAGTATGCGTGTGCGCATTCCCAAACGAGTATGCGCGTGCGTTTTCGGAAACGAGTATGCGCGTGTGCAATAAAAAACGAGTATGCGCGTGCGCATTCAAAACGAGTATACGCGTGCACATTCAAAAACGAGTACGCGTGTGCATGTTCAAAAACACGTATGCGCGTGCGCATTCAAAAACGAGTACGCACGTGCCCATTCCAAAACGAGTATGCGCGTGCGCATTCAAAAACGAGTATGCGCGTGTGCATTCAAAAACAAGTATGCGCGTGCGCATTCAAAAACGAGTACGCGCATGCCTATTCAAAAACGAGTATGCGCGTGCGCCTTCCCAAACGAGTATGCGCGTGCCTATTTCGAAACAGTATGCACGTGTGCATTCAAAAACGAGTATGCGCGTGTGCATTCAAAAACGAGTATGCGCGTGCCTATTCGAAAACGAGTCAACACGTGTGCATTCAAAAGCGAGTATACGCGTGCGCATTCAAAACAAGTGTACGCGTGCGCATTCAAAACAAGTGTACGCGTGCACATTAAAAAACGAGTACGCGCGTGCCTATTCAAAAACGAGCATGCGCGTGCGCATTCCGAAACGATTATACACGTGCGCAGTCAAAACCGAGTATGCGCTTGCCTATTCCAAAACGAGTACGCGTGTGTGCATTCAAAAACGAGTACGCACGTGCCTATTCAAAAACGAGTACATGCGTGCGCATTCAAAAACGAGTACGCACGTGCCTATTCCAAAAGGAGTTTGCGCGTGCGAATTCAAAAACGAGTACGCGCGTGCGCATTAAAAAACGAGCATGCGCTTCGCATTCCAAAACGAGCACGCGCGTGTGCATTCAAATACGACTATGCGTGTGCGCATTCAAAAACGAGTATGCGCGTGCCTATTCCAAAACGAGTATGCGCGTGTGCATTCAAAAACGAGTATGCGCGTGCCCATTCAAAAACGAGTATGCGCGTGTGCATTAAAAAACGAGTATGCGCGTGCGCAATCAAAAACGAGTACGCGCGTGCCTATTCAAAAACGAGTATACGCGTGCACATTCCAAAACGATTCTGCGCGTGCGCATTCAAAAACGAGTATGCGTGTGCGCGTTCAAAAAGGAGTATGCGCGTGCTTATTCCAAAACGAGTATGCGCATGTGCTTTCAAAACGAGTATGCGCGTGCGCATTCAAAAACGAGTACGCGCGTGCGCATTCAAAAACGAGTATGCGCGTGCGCATTCCAAAACAAGTATGCGCGTGCGTATTCCGAAACGAGTATGCGCGTGTGCATTCAAAAACGAGTATGCGCGTGCGCATTCAAAAACGAGTATGCGCGTGCGCATTCAAAAACGAGTACGCGCGTGCGCATTCAAAAACGAGTATGCGCGTGCGCATTAAAAAACTAGTACGCGCGTGCCCATTAAAAACGAGTATGCGCGTGTGCATTAAAAAACGAGTATGCGCGTTCGCAATCAAAAACGAGTACGCGCGTGCCTATTCAAAAACGAGTATACGCGTGCGCATTCCAAAACGAGGAAGCGCGTGTGCATTCAAAAATGAGTATGGGTGTGCACGTTCAAAAACGAGTATGCGCGTGCTTATTCCAAAACGAGTATGCGCATGTGCTTTCAAAAACGAGTATGCGCGTGCGCATTCAAAAACGAGTACGCGCATGCGCATTCAAAAACGAGTATGCGCGTGCGCATTCCAAAACAAGTATGCGCGTGCCTATTCCGAAACGAGTATGCGCGTGTGCATTCAAAAACGAGTATGCGCGTGCGCATTCAAAACGAGTATACGCGTGCGCATTCAAAAACGAGTATGCGCGTGCGCATTCAAAAACGAGTACGCGCGTGCCCATTCAAAAACGAGTATGCGCGTGTGCATTAAAAAACGAGTATGCACGTGTGCATTCAAAAACGAGTATGCGCGTGTGCATTCAAAAACGAGTATGGGTGTGCGCGTTCAAAAACAAGTATGCGCGTGCTTATTCCAAAACGAGTATGCGCATGTGCATTCAAAAACGAGTATGCGCGTGCGCATTCAAAAACGAGTACGCGCGTGCGCATTCAAAAACGAGTATGCGCGTGCGCATTCTAAAACGAGTATGCGCGTGCGTATTCCGAAACGAGTATGCGCGTGTGCATTCAAAAACGAGTATGCGCGTGCGCATTCAAGACGAGTATACGCGTGCGCATTCAAAAACGAGTACGCGTGTGCCTGTTCAAAAACGCGTATGCGCGTGCGCATTCAAAAACGAGTATGCACGTGCCTATTGCAAAACGAGTATGCGCGTGCGCAGTCAAACACGAGTATGCGTGTGCGCATTCAAAAACGAGTATGCGCGAGCCTATTCCAAAACGAGTATGCGCGTGTGCATTCAAAAACGAGTATGCGCGTGCGCATTCAAGAACGAGTATGCGCGTGCGCCTTCCCAAACGAGTATGCGCGTGCCTATTTCGAAACGAGTATGCGCGTGTGCATTCAAAAACAAGTATGCGCGTGCGCATTCAAAAACGAGTACGCGCATGCCTATTCAAAAACGAGTATGCGCGTGCGCCTTCCCAAACGAGTATGCGCGTGCCTATTTCGAAACGAGTATGCGCGTGTGCATTCAAAAACGAGTATGCGTGTGTGCATTCAAAAACGAGTATGCGCGTGCTTATTCGAAACGAGTATACACGTGCGCAGTCAAAAACGAGTATGCACGTGCCTATTTCAAAACGAGTACGCGCGTGTGCATTCAAATACGAGTATGCGTGTGCGCATTCAAAAACGAGTATGCGCGTGCCTATTCGAAAACGAGTATGCGCGTGTGCATTCAAAAACGAGTATGCGCGTGCGCATTCAAAAACGAGTACGCGCGTGCCCATTCAAAAACTAGTATGTGCGTGTGCATTCAAAAAAGAGTATGCGCGTGCGCAATCAAAAACGAGTACGCGCGTGCCTATTCAAAAACGAGTATACGCTGTGCGCATTCCAAAACGAGTATGCGCGTGTGCATTAAAAAACGAGTATGCGTGTGCGCGTTCAAAAACGAGTATGCGCGTGCTTATTCCAAAACGAGTATGCGCATGTGCTTTCAAAAACGAGTATGCGCGTGCGCATTCAAAAACGAGTACGCGCGTGCGCATTCAAAAACGAGTATGCGCGTGCGCATTCCAAAACGAGTATGCGCGTGCGTATTCCGAAACGAGTATGCGCGTGTGCATTCAAAAACGAGTATGCGCATGCGCATTCAAAACGAGTATACGCGTGCGCATTCAAAAACGAGTACGCGTGTGCCTGTTCAAAAACGCGTATGCGCGTGCGCATTCAAAAACAAGTATGCACGTGCCTATTGCAAAACGAGTATGCGCGTGCGCAATCAAATACGAGTATGCGTGTGCGCATTCAAAAACGAGTATGCGCGTGCCTATTCCAAAACTAGTATGCGCGTGTGCATTCAAAAACAATTATGCGCGTGCGCATTCAAAAACGAGTACGTGCATGCCTATTCAAAAACGAGTATGCGCGTGCGCCTTCCCAAACGAGTATGCGCGTGCCTATTTCGAAACGAGTATGCGCGTGTGCATTCAAAAACGAGTATGCGCGTGTGCATTCAAAAACGAGTATGCGCGTGCCTATTCGAAAACGAGTATGCGCGTGTGCATTCAAAACGAGTATGCGCGTGCCTATTTCGAAACGAGTATGCGCGTGTGCATTCAAAAACGAGTATGCGCGTGTGCATTCAAAAACGAGTATGCGCGTGCCTATTTGAAAACGAGTATGCGCGTGTGCATTCAGAAACGAGTATGCGCGTGCCTATTCGAAAACGAGTATGCGCGTGTGCATTCAAAAACGAGTATACGCGTGCGCATCCAAAACGAGTATGCGCGTGTGCATTCAAAAACGAGTATACGCGTGCGCATTCAAAACGAGTGTACGCGCGCGCATTCAAAAACGAGTACGCGCGTGCCTATTCAAAAAACGAGCATGCGCGTGCGCATTCCGAAAGGAGTATACACGTGCGCAGTCAAAAACGAGTATGCGCGTGCCTATTCAAAAACGAGTATGCGCGTGTGCATTCAAAAACAATTATGCGCGTGCGCATTCAAAAACGAGTACGTGAATGCCTATTCAAAAACGAGTATGCGCGTGCGCCTTCCCAAACGAGTATGCGCGTGCCTATTTCGAAGCGAGTATGCGCGTGTGCATTCAAAAACGAGTATGCGCGTGTGCATTCAAAAACGAGTATGCGCGTGCCTATTCGAAAACGAGTATGCGCGTGTGCATTCAAAAACGAGTATACGCGTGCGCATTCGAAAACGAGTATGCGCGTGCGCATTCCGAAATTATTATACGCGTGCGCAATCAAAAACGAGTACGCGCGTGCCTATTCAAAACGAGTATGCGCGTGTGCATTCAAAACGAGTATACGCGTGCGCACTCAAAAACGAGTACGCGTGTGCATGTTCAAAAACGCGTATGGGCGTTCGCGTTCAAAAACGAGTACGCGCGTGCCTATTCAAAAACGAGTATGCGCGTGCGCATTCCAAAACGAGTACGCACGTGCCTATTCCAAAACGAGTATGCGCGTGCGCATTCCAAAACGAGTATGCGCGTGTGCATTCAAAAACGAGTATGCGTGTGCCTATTCGAAAACGAGTATGCACGTGCACATTCCGAAACGAGTATACGCGTGCGCATTCCGAAACGAGTATACGCGTGCGCATTCAAAAACGAGTACGCGCGTGCCTATTCAAAAACGCGTATGCGCGTTCGCGTTCAAAAACGAGTACGCGCGTGCCTATTCGAAAACGAGTATGCTCGTGCGCATTCAAAAACGAGTATACGCGTGCGCATTCAAAACGAGTGTACGCGTGCGCATTCAAAAACGAGTATGCGCGTGTGCATTCAAAACGAGTATACCCGTGCGCATTCAAAACAAAGTACGCGTGTGCATGTTCAAAAACGCGTATGCGCGTTCGCTTTCAAAAACGAGCACGCACGTGCCTATTCCAAAACGAATATACGCGTGCGCATTCCAAAACGAGTATGCGCGTGCGTATTCCGAAACGAGTATGCGCGTGTGCATTCAAAAACGAGTATGCGCGTGCCTATTCGAAAACGAGTATGCGCGTGCGCATTCAAAACGAGTATACGCATGCGCATTCAAAAACGAGTACTCGTGTGCATGTTCAAAAACGCGTATGCGCGTCTGCATTCAAAAACGACTACGCACGTGCCTATTCCAAAACGAGTACGCGCGTGTGCAATCAAAAACGAGTACGCGTGTGCATGTTCAAAAACGCGTATGTGCTTTCGCATTCAAAAACGAGTACGCACGTGCCTATTCCATAACGAGTACGCGCGTGTGCAATCAAAAACGAGTACGCGTGTGCATGTTCAAAAACGCGTATGTGCTTTCGCATTCAAAAACGAGTACGCACGTGCCTATTCCATAACGAGTGTGCGCGTGCGCATTCCAAAACGAGTATGCGGGTGCGTATTCCGAAACGAGTATGCGCGTGTGCATTCAAAAACGAGTATGCGTGTGCGCATTCAAAAACAAGTATGCGCGTGCCTAATCGAAAATGAGTATGCGCGTGCGTATTCCGAAACGAGTATGCGCGTGTGCATTCAAAAACGAGTATGGGAGTGTGCATTCAAAACCGAGTATGCGCGTGCGCATTCAAAACGAGTATACGCGTGCGCATTCAAAAACGAGTACGCGTGTGCCTGTTCAAAAACGCGTATGCGCGTGCGCAATCAAAAACGAGTATGCACGTGCCTATTTCAAAACGAGTATGCGCGTGTGCATTCAAATACGAGTATGCATGTGCGCATTCAAAAACGAGTATCCACGTGCCTATTTCAAAACGAGTACGCGCGTGTGCATTCAAATACGAGTATGCGTGTGCGCATACAAAAACGAGTATGCGCGTGTGCATTCAAAAACGAGTATGCGCGTGCGCAATCAAACACGAGTACGCGCGTGCCTATTCGAAAACGAGTATGCGCGTGTGCATTCAAAAACAAGTATGCGCGTGCGCAATCAAAAACGAATACGCGCGTGCCTATTCAAAAACGAGTAGGCGCGTTCGCGTTCAAAAACGAGTACGCGCGTGCCTATTCCAAAACGAGTATGCGCGTGCGTATTCCGAAACGAGTATGCACGCGTGCATTCAAGAACGAGTATGTGTGTGCGCATTGAAAAACGAGTATGCGCGTGCCTATTCGAAAAAGAATATGCGCGTGCGCATTCAAAACCAGTATACGCGTGCGCATTCAAAAAAAGTACGCGTGTGCATGTTCAAAAACGCGTATGCGCGTGCGCATTCAAAAACGAGTACGCGTGTGCATGTTCAAAAACGCGTATGCGCGTTCGCATTCAAAAACGAGTACGCACGTACCTATTCCAAAACGAGTATGCGTGTGCGCATTCAAAAACGAGTATGCGCATGCCTATTCCAAAACGAGTATGCGCGTGTGCATTCAAAAACAAGTATGCGCGTGCGCACTCAAAAACGAGTACGCGCATGCCTATTCAAAAACGAGTATGCGCGTGCGCCTTCCCAAACGAGTATGCACGTGCCTATTTCGAAACGAGTATGCGCGTGTGCATTCAAAAACGAGTATGCGCGTGTGCATTCAAAAACGAGTATGCGCGTGCCTATTCCAAAACAAGTATGTGCGTGTGCATTCAAAAACAAGTATGCGCGTGCGCATTCAAAAACGAGTACGCGCATGCCTATTTAAAAACGAGTATGCGCGTGCGCCTTCCCAAACGATTATGCGCGTGTTTATTTCGAAACGATTATGCGCGTGTGCATTCAAAAACGAGTATGCACGTGTGCATTCAAAAACGAGTATGCGCGTGCTTATTCGAAAACGAGTATACACGTGCGCAGTCAAAAACGAGTATGCACGTGCCTAATCAAAAACGAGTACGCGCGTGTGCATTCAAATACGAGTATGCGTGTGCGCATTCAAAAACGAGTATGCGCGTGCCTATTCGAAAACGAGTATGCGCGTGTGCATTCAAAAACGAGTATGCGCATGCGCATTCAAAAACGAGTACGCGCCTGCCCATTCAAAAACGAGTATGCGCGTGTGCATTCAAAAAAGAGTATGCGCGTGCGCAATCAAAAACGAGTACGCGCGTGCCTATTCAAAAACGAGTATACGCGTGCGCATTCCAAAACGAGTATGCGCGTGTGCATTCAAAAACGAGTATGCGTTTGCGCGTTCAAAAACGAGTATGCGCGTGCTTATTCCAAAACGAGTATGCGCATGTGCTTTCAAAAACGAGTATGCGCGTGCGCATTCAAAAACGAGAACGCGCGTGCGCATTCAAAAACGAGTATGCGCGTGCGCATTCCAAAACGATTATGCACTTGCCTATTGCAAAACGAGTATGCGCGTGCGCAATCAAATACGAGTATGCGTGTGCGCATTCAAAAACGAGTATGCACGTGCCTATTCTAAAACGAGTATGCGCGTGTGCATTCAAAAACTATTATGCGCGTGCGCATTCAAAAACGAGTACGCGCATGCCTATTAGAAAACGAGTATGCGCGTGCGCCTTCCCAAACGAGTAGGCGCGTGGCTATTTCGAAACGAGTATGCGCGTGTGCATTCAAAAACGAGTATGCGCGTGTGCATTCAAAAACGAGTATGCGCGTGCCTATTCAAAAACGAGTATGCGCGTGTGCATTCAAAACGAGTATACCCGTGCGCATTCATAAACAAGTACGCGTGTGCATGTTCAAAAACCCGTATGCGCGTTCGCTTTCAAAAACGAGTACGCACGTGCCTATTCCAAAACGAATAAGCGCGTGTGCATTCCAAAACGAGTATGCGCGTGCGTATTCCGAAACGAGTATGCGCGCGCCTATTCGAAAACGAGTATGCGCGCGTGCATTCAAGAACGAGTATGTGTGTGCGCATTGAAAAACGAGTATGCACATGCCTATTCAAAAAAGAGTATGCGCGTGCGCATTCAAAACCAGTATACGCGTGCGCATTCAAAAAAGAGTACGCGTGTGCATGTTCAAAAACGCGTATGCGCGTGCGCATTCAAAAACGAGTACGCATGTGCATGTTCAAAAACGCGTATGCGCGTTCGCATTCAAAAACGAGTACGCACGTGCCTATTCCAAAACGAGTATGCGCGTGCGCATTCCAAAACGAGTATGCGCGTGCGTATTCCGAAACGAGTATGCGCGTGTGCATTCAAAAACGAGTATGCGTGTGCGCATTCAAAAACGAGTATGCGCGTGCCTATTCGAAAAGGAGTATGCACGTGCACATTCCGAAACGAGTATACGCGTGCGCATTCCGAAACGAGTATACGCGTGCGCATTCAAAAACGAGTACGCGCGTGCCTAGTCAAAAACGCGTATGCGCGTTCGCGTTCAAAAACGAGTACGCGCGTTCCTATTCGAAAACGAGTATGCTCGTGCGCATTCAAAAACAAGTATACGCGTGCGCATTCAAAACGAGTGTACGCGTGCGCATTCAAAAACGAGTATGCGCGTGTGCATTCAAAACGAGTATACCCGTGCGCATTCATAACAAAGTACGCGTGTGCATGTTCAAAAACGCGTAGGCGCGTTCGCTTTCAAAAACGAGTACGCACGTGCCTATTCCAAAACGAGTACGCGCGTGTGCAATCAAAAACGAGTACGCGTGTGCATGTTCAAAAACGCGTATGCGCTTTCGCATTGAAAAACGAGTACGCACGTGTCTATTCCAAAGCGAGTATGCGCGTGCGCATTCCAAAACGAGTATGCGCGTGCGTATTCCGAAACGAGTATGCGCGTGTGCATTCAAAAACGACTATGCGTGTGCGCATTCAAAAACAAGTATGCGCGTGCCTATTCGAAAACGAGTAAGCGCGTGCGTATTCCGAAAGGAGTATGCGCGTGTGCATTCAAAAACGAGTATGGGAGTGTGCATTCAAAACCGAGTATGCGCGTTCGCATTCAAAACGAGTATACGCGTGCGCATTCAAAAACGAGTACGCGTGTGCCTGTTCAAAAACGCGTATGCGCGTGCGCATTCAAAAGCGAGTATGCACGTGCCTATTTCAAAACGAGTACGCGCGTGTGCATTCAACTACGAGTATGCGTGTGCGCAATCAAAAACGAGTATGTGCGTGCCTATTCCAAAACGAGTATGCGCGTGTGCATTGAAAAACGAGTATGCGCGTGCGCATTCAAACACGAGTACGCGCGTGCCTATTCGAAAACGAGTATGCGCGTGTGCATTCGAAAACGAGTATGCGCGTGCGCAATCAAAAACGAGTACGCGCGTGCCTATTCAAAAACGAGTATGCGCGTTCGCGTTCAGAAACGAGTACGCGCGTGCCTATTCAAAAACGAGTATGCGCGTGCACATTCCAAAACGAGTATGCGCGTGCGTATTCCGAAACGAGTATGCGCGCGTGCATTCAAGAACGAGTATGTGTGTGCGCATTGAAAAACGAGTATGCGCGTGCCTATTCGAAAAAGAATATGCGCGTGCGCATTCAAAACCAGTATACGCGTGCGCATTCAAAAAAGAGCACGCGTGTGCATGTTCAAAAACGCGTATGCGCGTGCGCATTCAAAAACGAGTACGCGTGTGCATGTTCAAAGACGCGTATGCGCGTTCGTATTCAAAAACGAGTACGCACGTGCCTATTCCAAAACGAGTATGCGCGTGCGCATTCCAAAACGAGTATGCGCGTGCGTATTCCGAAACGAGTATGCGCGTGTGCATTCAAAAACGAGTATGCGTGTGCGCATTCAAAAACGACTATGCGCGTGCCAATTCAAAAACGCGTAGGCGCGTTCGCGTTCAAAAACGAGTACGCGCGTGCCTATTCGAAAACGAGTATGCTCGTGCGCATTCAAAAACGAGTATACGCGTGCGCATTCAAAACGAGTGTACGCGTGCGCATTCAAAAACGAGTATGCGCGTGTGCATTCATAACGAGTATACCCGTGCGCATTCATAACAAAGTACGCGTGTGCATGTTCAAAAACGCGTATGCGCGTTCGCTTTCAAAAACGAGCACGCACGTGCCTATTCCAAAACGAATATGCGCGTGCGCATTTCAAAACGAGTATGCGCGTGCATGTTCAAAAACGCGTATGCGCTTTCGCATTCAAAAACGAGTACGCACGTGCCTATTCTAAAACGAGTATGCGCGTGCGCATTGCAAAACGAGTTTGCGCGTGCGTATTCCGAAACGAGTATGCGCGTGTGCATTCAAAAACGAGTATGCGTGTGCGCATTCAAAAACAAGTATGCGCGTGCCTATTCGAAAACGAGTATGCGCGTGCGTATATTGAAACGAGTATGCGCGTGTGCATTCAAAAACGAGTATGGGAGTGTGCATTCAAAACCGAGTATGCAAGTGCGCATTCAAAACGAGTATGCGCGTGCGTATTCCGAAACGAGTATGTGCGTGTGCATTCAAAAACGAGTATGCGTGTGCGCATTCAAAAACGAGTATGCGCGTGCAATTCAAAAACGCGTATGCGCGTTCGCGTTTAAAAACAAGTACGCGCGTGCCTATTCGAAAACGAGTATGCTCGTGCGCATTCAAAAACGAGTATACGCGTGCGCATTCAAAACGAGTGTACGCGTGCGCAATCAAAAACGAGTATGCGCGTGTGCATTCATAATGAGTATACCCGTGCGCATTCATAACAAAGTACGCGTGTGCATGTTCAAAAACGCGTATGCGCGTTCGCTTTCAAAAACGAGCACGCACGTGCCTATTCCAAAACGAATATGCACGTGCGCATTTCAAAACGAGTATGCGCGTGCGTATTCCGAAACGGGTATGCGCGTGTGCATACAAAAACGAGTATGCGCGTGCCTATTCGAAAACGAGTATGCGCGTGCGCATTCAAAACGAGTATACGCGTGCGCATTCAAAAACGAGTACGCGTGTGCATGTTCCAAAACGCGTATGCGCGTGCGCATTAAAAAACGAGTACGCACGTGCCTATTCTAAAATGAGTACGCGCGTGTGCAATCAAAAACGAGTACGCGTGTGCATGTTCAAAAACGCGTATGCGCTTTCGCATTCACAAACGACTACGCACGTGCCTATTCCAAAACGAGTATGCGCGTGCGCATTCCAAAACGAGTATGCGCGCGCGTATTCCGAAACGAGTATGCGCGTGTGCATTCAAAAACGAGTATGCGCGTGCCTATTCGAAAACGAGTATGCGCGTGCGCATTCAAAACGAGTATACGCGTGCGCATTCAAAAACGAGTACGCGTGTGCATGTTCCAAAACGCGTATGCGCGTGCGCATTCAAAAACGAGTACGCACATGCCTATTCTAAAACGAGTACGCGCTTGTGCAATCAAAAACGAGTACGCGTGTGCATGTTCAAAAACGCGTATGCGCTTTCGCATTCAAAAACGAGTATGCGCGTGTGCATTCCAAAACGAGTATGCGCGTGCGTATTCCGAAACGAGTACGCACGTGCACATTCCGAAACGAGTATATGCGTGCGCATTCCGAAACGAGTATACGCGTGCGCATTCAAAAACGAGTACGCGCGTGCCTATTCAAAAACGCGTATGCGCGTTCGCGTTCAAAAACGAGTACGCGCGTGCCTTTTCGAAAACGAGTATGCTCGTGCGCATTCAAAAACGAGTATACGCGTGCGCATTCAAAACGAGTGTACGCGTGCGCATTTAAAAACGAGTATGCGCGTGTGCATTCAAAACGAGTATACCTGTGCGCATTCATAACAAAGTACGCGTGTGCATGTTCAAAAACGCGTAGGCGCTTTCGCATTGAAAAACGAGTACGCACGTGCCTATTCCAAAGCGAGTATGCGCGTGCGCATTCCAAAACGAGTATGCGCGTGCGTATTCCGAAACGAGTATGCGCGTGTGCATTCAAAAACGAGTATGCGTGTGCGCATTCAAAAACAAGTATGCGCATGCCTATTCGAAAACGAGTAAGCGCGTGCGTATTCCGAAACGAGTATGCGCGTGTGCATTCAAAAACGACTATGGGAGTGTGCATTCAAAACCGAGTATGCGCGTTCGCATTCAAAAACGAGTACGCTTGTGCCTGTTCAAAAACGCGTATGCGCGTGTGCATTCAAATACGAATATGCATGTGCGCATTCAAAAACGAGTATGCACGTGCCTATTTTAAAACGAGTACGCGCGTGTGCATTCAACTACTAGTATGCATGTGTGCATTCAAAAACGAGTATGTGCGTGCCTATTCCAAAACGAGTATGCGCGTGTGCATTGAAAAACGAGTATGCGCGTGCGCATTCAAACACGAGTACGCGCGTGCCTATTCGAAAACGAGTATGCGCGTTCGCGTTCAAAAACGAGTACGCGCGTGCCTATTCAAAAACGAGTATGCGCGTGCGCATTCCAAAACGAGTATGCGCGTGCGTATTCCGAAACGAGTATGCGCGTGTGCATTCAAAAACGAGTATGCGTGTGCGTATTCAAAAACGAGTATGCGCGGGCAAATTCAAACACGCGTATGCGGGTTCGCGTTCAAAAACGAGTACGCGCGTGCCTATTCGAAAACGAGTATGCTCGTGCGCATTCAAAAACGAGTATACGCGTGCGCATTCAAAACGAGTGTACGCGTGCGCATTCAAAAACGAGTATGCGCGTGTGCATTCATAACGAGTATACCCGTGCGCATTCATAACAAAGTACGCGTGTGCATGTTCAAAAACGCGTATGCGCGTTCGCTTTCAAAAACGAGCACGCACGTGCCTATTCCAAAACGATTATGCGCGTGCGCATTTCAAAACGAGTATGCGCGTGCGTATTCCGAAACGAGTATGCGCGTGTGCATTCAAAAACGAGTATGCGCGTGCCTATTCGAAAACGAGTATGCGCGTGCGCATTCAAAACGAGTATACGCGTGCGCATTCAAAAACGAGTACGCGTGTGCATGTTCCAAAACGCGTATGCGCGTGCGCATTCAAAAACGAGTACGCACGTGCCTATTCTAAAACGAGTACGCGCGTGTGCAATCAAAAACGAGTACGCGTGTGCATGTTCAAAAACGCGTATGCGCTTTCGCATTCAAAAACGAGTACGCACGTGCCTATTCCAAAACGAGTATGCGCGTGCGCATTCCAAAACGAGTATGCGCGTGCGTATTCCGAAACGAGTATGCCCGTGTGCATTCAAAAACGAGTATGCGTGTGCGCATTCAAAAACGAGTATGCGCGTGCCAATTCAAAAACGCGTATGCGCGTTCGCGTTCAAAAACGAGTACGCACGTGCCTATTCGAAAACGAGTATGCTCGTGCGCATTCAAAAACGAGTATACGCGTGCGCATTCAAAACGAGTGTACGCGTGCGCATTCAAAAACGAGTATGCGCGTGTGCATTCATAACGAGTATACACGAGCGCATTCATAACAAAGTACGCGTGATGTTCAAAAACGCGTATGCGCGTTCGCTTTCAAAAACGAGAACGCACGTGCCTATTCCAAAACGAATATGCGCGTTCGCATTTCAAAACGAGTATGCGCGTGCGTATTCCGTAACGAGTATGTGCGTGTGCATTCAAAAACGAGTAGGCGCGTGCCTATTCGAAAACGAGTAGGCGCGTGCGCATTCAAAACGAGTATGCGCGTGTGCATTCAAAAACGAGTATGCGCGTGCGCAATCAAAAACGAGTACGCGCGTGCCTATTCAAAAACGAGTATGCGCGTTCGCGTTCAGAAACGAGTACGCGCGTGCCTATTCAAAAACGAGTATGCGCGTGCGCATTCCAAAACGAGTATGCGCGTGCGTATTCCGAAACGAGTATGCGCGCGTGCATTCAAGAACGAGTATGTGTGTGCGCATTGAAAAACGAGTATGCACGTGCCTATTCGAAAAAGAATATGCGCGTGCGCATTCAAAACCAGTATACGCGTGCGCATTTAAAAAAGAGCACGCGTGTGCATGTTCAAAAACGCGTATGCTCGTGCGCATTCAAAAACGAGTACGCGTGTGCATGTTCAAAAACGCGTATGCGCGTTCGCATTCCAAAACGAGTATGCGCGTGCGTATTCCGAAACGAGTATGCGCGTGTGCATTCAAAAACGAGTATGCGTGTGCGCATTCAAAAACGACTATGCGGGTGTGCAATCAAAAACGAATACGCGTGTGCATGTTCAAAAACGCGTATGCGCTTTCGCATTCAAAAACGAGTACGCACGTGCCTATTCCAAAACGAGTATGCGCGTGCGCATTGCAAAACGAGTTTGCGCGTGCGTATTCCGAAACGAGTATGCGCGTGTGCATTCAAAAACGAGTATGCGTGTGCGCATACAAAAACAAGTATGCGCGTGCCTATTCGAAAACGAGTATGCGCGTGCGTATATTGAAACGAGTATGCGCGTGTGCATTCAAAAACGAGTATGGAGTGTGCATTCAAAACCGAGTATGCGCGTGCGCATTCAAAACGAGTATGCGCGTGCGTATTCCGAAACGAGTATGTGCGCGTGCATTCAAAAACGAGTATGCGTGTGCGCATTCAAAAACGAGTATGCGCGTGCCAATTCAAAAACGCGTATGCGCGTTCGCGTTCAAAAACGAGTACGCGCGTGCCTATTCGAAAACGAGTATGCTCGTGCGCATTCAAAAACGACTATACGCGTGCGCATTCAAAACGAGTGTACGCGTGCGCATTCAAAAACGACTGTGCGCGTGTGCATTCATAATGAGTATACCCGTGCGCATTCATAACAAAGTACGCGTGTGCATGTTCAAAAACGCGTATGCGCGTTCGCTTTCAAAAACGAGCACGAACGTGCCTATTCCAAAACGAATATGCACGTGCGCATTTCAAAACGAGTATGCGCGTGCGTATTCCGAAACGAGTATGCGCGTGTGCATTCAAAAACGAGTATGCGCGTGCCTATTCGAAAACGAGTATGCGCGTGCGCATACAAAACGAGTATACGCGTGCGCATTCAAAAACGAGTACGCGTGTGCATGTTCCAAAACGCGTATGCGCGTGCGCATTCAAAAACGAGTACGCACGTGCCTATTCTGAAACGAGTACGCGCGTGTGCAATCAAAAACGAGTACGCGTGTGCATGTTCAAAAACGCGTATGCTCCTTTCGCATTCAAAAACGAGTACGCACGTGCCTATTCCAAAACGAGTATGCGCGTGCGCATTCCAAAACGAGTATGCGCGTGCTTATTCCGAAAGGAGTATGCGCGTGTGCATTCAAAAACGAGTATGCGTGTGCCTATTCGAAAACGAGTATGCGCGTGCGCATTCAAAATTAGTATACGCGTGCGCATTCAAAAACGAGTACGCGTGTGCATGTTCCAAAACGCTTATGCGCGTGCCAATTCAAAAACGAGTACGCACGTGCCTATTTTAAAACGAGTACGCGCTTGTGCAATCAAAAACGAGTACGCGTGTGCATGTTCAAAAACGCGTATGCGCTTTCGCATTCAAAAACGAGTACGCACGTGCGTATTCCAAAACGAGTATGCGCGTGTGCATTCCAAAACGAGTATGCGCGTGCGTATTCCGAAACGAGTACGCACGTGCACATTCCGAAACGAGTATATGCGTGCGCATTCCGAAACGAGTATATGCGTGCGCATTCAAAAACGAGTACGCGCGTGCCTATTCAAAAACGCGTATGCGCGTTCGCGTTCAAAAACGAGTACGCGCGTGCCTATTCGAAAACGAGTATGCTCGTGCGCATTCAAAAACGTGTATACGCGTGCGCATTCAAAACGAGTGTACGCGTGCGCATTCAAAAACGAGTATGCGCGTGTGCATTCAAAACGAGTATACCCGTGCGCATTCATAACAAAGTACGCGTGTGCATGTTCAAAAACGCGTAGGCGCTTTCGCATTGAAAAACGAGTACGCACGTGCCTATTCCAAAGCGAGTATGCGCGTGCGCATTCCAAAACGAGTATGCGCGTGCGTATTCCGAAACGAGTATGCGCGTGTGCATTCAAAAACGAGTATGCGTGTGCGCATTCAAAAACAAGTATGCGCGTGCCTATTCGAAAACAAGTAAGCGCGTGCGTATTCCGAAACGAGTATGCGCGTGTGCATTCAAAAACGAGTATGGGAGTGTGCATTCAAAACCGAGTATGCGCGTTCGCATTCAAAACGAGTATACGCGTGCGCATTCAAAAACGAGTACGCGTGTGCCTGTTCAAAAACGCGTATGCGCGTGTGCATTCAAATACGAATATGCATGTGCGCATTCAAAAACGAGTATGCACGTGCCTTTTTTAAAACGAGTACGCGCGTGTGCATTCAACTACGAGTATGCATGTGTGCATTCAAAAACGAGTATGTGCGTGCCTATTCCAAAACGAGTATGCGCGTGTGCATTGAAAAACGAGTATGCGCGTGCGCATTCAAACACAAGTACGCGCGTGCCTATTCGAAAACGAGTATGCGCGTGTGCATTCAAAAACGAGTATGCGCGTGCGCAATCAAAAACGAGTACGCGCGTGCCTATTCAAAAACGAGTATGCGCGTTCGCGTTCAAGAACGAGTACGCGCGTGCCTATTCAAAAACGAGTATGCGCGTGCGCATTCCAAAACGAGTATGCGCGTGCGTATTCCGAAACGAGTATGCGCGCGTGCATTCAAGAACGAGTATGTGTGTGCGCATTGAAAAACGAGTATGCGTGTGCCTATTCGAAAAAGAATTTGCGCGTGCGCATTCAAAACCAGTATACGCGTGCGCATTCAAAAAGAGCACGCGTGTGCATGTTCAAAAACGCGTATGCGCGTGTGCATTCAAAAACGAGTACGCGTGTGCATGTTCAAAAACGAGTATGCGCGTGCGCATTCCAAAACAAGTATGCGCGTGCGTATTCCGAAACGAGTATGCGCGTGTGCATTCAAAAACGAGTATGCGTGTGCGCATTCAAAAACGAGTATGCGTGTGCCAATTCAAACACGCGTATGCGGGTTCGCGTTCAAAATCGAGTACGCGCGTGCCTATTCGAAAACGAGTATGCTCGTGCGCATTCAAAAACGAGTATACGCGTGCGCATTCAAAACGAGTGTACGCGTGCGCATTCAAAAAACGAGTATGCGCGTGTGCATTCATAACGAGTATACCCGTGCGCATTCATAACAAAGTACGCGTGTGCATGTTCAAAAACGCGTATGCGCGTTCGCTTTCAAAAACGAGCACGCACGTGCCTATTCCAAAACGATTATGCGCGTGCGCATTTCAAAACGAGTATGCGCGTGCGTATTCCGAAACGAGTATGCGCGTGTGCATTCAAAAACGAGTATGCGCGTGCCTATTCGAAAACGAGTATGCGCGTGCGCATTCAAAACGAGTATACGCGTGCGCATTCAAAAACGAGTACGCGTGTGCATGTTCCAAAACGCGTATGCGCGTGCGCATTCAAAAACGAGTACGCACGTGCCTATTCTAAAACGAGTACGCGCGTGTGCAATCAAAAACGAGTACGCGTGTGCATGTTCAAAAACGCGTATGCGCTTTCGCATTCAAAAACGAGTACGCACGTGCCTATTCCAAAACGAGTATGCGCGTGCGCATTCCAAAACAAGTATGCGCGTGCGTATTCCGAAACGAGTACGCCCGTGTGCATTCAAAAACGAGTGTGCGTGTGCGCATTCAAAAACGAGTATGCGCGTGCCAATTCAAAAACGAGTATGCGCGTGCGTATATTGAAACGAGTATGCGCGTGTGCATTCAAAAACGAGTATGGGAGTGTGCATTCAAAACCGAGTATGCGCGTGCGCATTCAAAACGAGTATGCGCGTGCGTATTCCGAAACGAGTATGCGCGTGTGCATTCAAAAACGAGTATGCGTGTGCGCATTCAAAACGAGTATGCGCGTGCCAATTCAAAAACGCGTATGCGCGTTCGCGTTCAAAAACGAGTACGCGCGTGCCTATTCGAAAACGAGTATGCTCGTGTGCATTCAAAATAGAGTATACGCGTGCGCATTCAAAACGAGTGTACGCGTGCGCATTCAAAAACGAGTATGCGCGTGTGCATTCATAACGAGTATACCCGTGCGCATTCATAACAAAGTACGCGTGTGCATGTTCAAAAACGCGTATGCGCGTTCGCTTTCAAAAACGACCACGCACGTGCCTATTCCAAAACGAATATGCACGTGCGCATTTCAAAACGAGTATGCGCGTGCGTATTCCGAAACGAGTATGCGCGTGTGCATTCAAAAACGAGTATGCGCGTGCCTATTCGAAAACGAGTATTCGCGTGCGCATTCAAAACGAGTATACGCGTGCGCATTCAAAAACGAGTACGCGTGTGCATGTTCCAAAACGCGTATGCGCGTGCGCATTCAAAAACGAGTACGCACGTGCCTATTCTAAAACGAGTACGCGCGTGTGCAATCAAAAACGAGTACGCGTGTGCATGTTCAAGAACGCGTATGCGCTTTCGCATTCAAAAACGAGTACGCACGTGCCTATTCCAAAACGAGTATGCGCGTGCGCATTCCAAAACGAGTATGCGCGTGCGTATTCCGAAACGAGTATGCGCGTGTGCATTCAAAAACGAGTATGCGCGTGCCTATTCGAAAACGAGTATGCGCGTGCGCATTCAAAACGAGTATACGCGTGCGCATTCAAAAACGAGTACGCGTGTGCATGTTCCAAAACGAGTATGCGCGTGTGCATTCAAATACGAGTATGCATGTGCGCATTCAAAAACGAGTATGCACGTGTTTATTTCAAAACGAGTATGCACGTGTGCATTCAAAAACGAGTATACGCGTGCGCATTCAAAACGAGTGTACGCGAGCGCATTCAAAAACGAGTATGCGCGTGTGCATTCATAACGAGTATACCCGTGCGCATTCAAAACAAAGTACGCGTGTGCATGTTCAAAAACGCGTATGCGCGTTCGCTTTCAAAAACGACCACGCACGTGCCTATTCCAAAACGAATATGCACGTGCGCATTTCAAAACGAGTATGCGCGTGCGTATTCCGAAACGAGTATGCGCGTGTGCATTCAAAAACGAGTATGCGCGTGCCTATTCGAAAACGAGTATTCGCGTGCGCATTCAAAATTAGTATACGCGTGCGCATTCAAAAACGAGTACGCGTGTGCATGTTCCAAAACGCTTATGCGCGTGCCAATTCAAAAACGAGTACGCACGTGCCTATTTTAAAACGAGTACGCGCTTGTGCAATCAAAAACGAGTACGCGTGTGCATGTTCAAAAACGCGTATGCGCTTTCGCATTCAAAAACGAGTACGCACGTGCGTATTCCAAAACGAGTATGCGCGTGTGCATTCCAAAACGAGTATGCGCGTGCGTATTCCGAAACGAGTACGCACGTGCACATTCCGAAACGAGTATATGCGTGCGCATTCCGAAACGAGTATATGCGTGCGCATTCAAAAACGAGTACGCGCGTGCCTATTCAAAAACGCGTATGCGCGTTCGCGTTCAAAAACGAGTACGCGCGTGCCTATTCGAAAACGAGTATGCTCGTGCGCATTCAAAAACGTGTATACGCGTGCGCATTCAAAACGAGTGTACGCGTGCGCATTCAAAAACGAGTATGCGCGTGTGCATTCAAAACGAGTATACCCGTGCGCATTCATAACAAAGTACGCGTGTGCATGTTCAAAAACGCGTAGGCGCTTTCGCATTGAAAAACGAGTACGCACGTGCCTATTCCAAAGCGAGTATGCGCGTGCGCATTCCAAAACGAGTATGCGCGTGCGTATTCCGAAACGAGTATGCGCGTGTGCATTCAAAAACGAGTATGCGTGTGCGCATTCAAAAACAAGTATGCGCGTGCCTATTCGAAAACAAGTAAGCGCGTGCGTATTCCGAAACGAGTATGCGCGTGTGCATTCAAAAACGAGTATGGGAGTGTGCATTCAAAACCGAGTATGCGCATTCGCATTCAAAACGAGTATACGCGTGCGCATTCAAAAACGAGTACGCGTGTGCCTGTTCAAAAACGCGTATGCGCGTGTGCATTCAAATACGAATATGCATGTGCGCATTCAAAAACGAGTATGCACGTGCCTTTTTTAAAACGAGTACGCGCGTGTGCATTCAACTACGAGTATGCATGTGTGCATTCAAAAACGAGTATGTGCGTGCCTATTCCAAAACGAGTATGCGCGTGTGCATTGAAAAACGAGTATGCGCGTGCGCATTCAAACACGAGTACGCGCGTGCCTATTCGAAAACGAGTATGCGCGTGTGCATTCAAAAACGAGTATGCGCGTGCGCAATCAAAAACGAGTACGCGCGTGCCTATTCAAAAACGAGTATGCGCGTTCGCGTTCAAGAACGAGTACGCGCGTGCCTATTCAAAAACGAGTATGCGCGTGCGCATTCCAAAACGAGTATGCGCGTGCGTATTCCGAAACGAGTATGCGCGCGTGCATTCAAGAACGAGTATGTGTGTGCGCATTGAAAAACGAGTATGCGTGTGCCTATTCGAAAAAGAATTTGCGCGTGCGCATTCAAAACCAGTATACGCGTGCGCATTCAAAAAAGAGCACGCGTGTGCATGTTCAAAAACGCGTATGCGCGTGTGCATTCAAAAACGAGTACGCGTGTGCATGTTCAAAAACGAGTATGCGCGTGCGCATTCCAAAACAAGTATGCGCGTGCGTATTCCGAAACGAGTATGCGCGTGTGCATTCAAAAACGAGTATGCGTGTGCGCATTCAAAAACGAGTATGCGTGTGCCAATTCAAACACGCGTATGCGGGTTCGCGTTCAAAATCGAGTACGCGCGTGCCTATTCGAAAACGAGTATGCTCGTGCGCATTCAAAAACGAGTATACGCGTGCGCATTCAAAACGAGTGTACGCGTGCGCATTCAAAAACGAGTATGCGCGTGTGCATTCATAACGAGTATACCCGTGCGCATTCATAACAAAGTACGCGTGTGCATGTTCAAAAACGCGTATGCGCGTTCGCTTTCAAAAACGAGCACGCACGTGCCTATTCCAAAACGATTATGCGCGTGCGCATTTCAAAACGAGTATGCGCGTGCGTATTCCGAAACGAGTATGCGCGTGTGCATTCAAAAACGAGTATGCGCGTGCCTATTCGAAAACGAGTATGCGCGTGCGCATTCAAAACGAGTATACGCGTGCGCATTCAAAAACGAGTACGCGTGTGCATGTTCCAAAACGCGTATGCGCGTGCGCATTCAAAAACGAGTACGCACGTGCCTATTCTAAAACGAGTACGCGCGTGTGCAATCAAAAACGAGTACGCGTGTGCATGTTCAAAAACGCGTATGCGCTTTCGCATTCAAAAACGAGTACGCACGTGCCTATTCCAAAACGAGTATGCGCGTGCGCATTCCAAAACAAGTATGCGCGTGCGTATTCCGAAACGAGTACGCCCGTGTGCATTCAAAAACGAGTGTGCGTGTGCGCATTCAAAAACGAGTATGCGCGTGCCAATTCAAAAACGAGTATGCGCGTGCGTATATTGAAACGAGTATGCGCGTGTGCATTCAAAAACGAGTATGGGAGTGTGCATTCAAAACCGAGTATGCGCGTGCGCATTCAAAACGAGTATGCGCGTGCGTATTCCGAAACGAGTATGCGCGTGTGCATTCAAAAACGAGTATGCGTGTGCGCATTCAAAAACGAGTATGCGCGTGCCAATTCAAAAACGCGTATGCGCGTTCGCGTTCAAAAACGAGTACGCGCGTGCCTATTCGAAAACGAGTATGCTCGTGCGCATTCAAAATAGAGTATACGCGTGCGCATTCAAAACGAGTGTACGCGTGCGCATTCAAAAACGAGTATGCGCGTGTGCATTCATAACGAGTATACCCGTGCGCATTCATAACAAAGTACGCGTGTGCATGTTCAAAAACGCGTATGCGCGTTCGCTTTCAAAAACGACCACGCACGTGCCTATTCCAAAACGAATATGCACGTGCGCATTTCAACACGAGTATGCGCGTGCGTATTCCGAAACGAGTATGCGCGTGTGCATTCAAAAACGAGTATGCGCGTGCCTATTCGAAAACGAGTATTCGCGTGCGCATTCAAAACGAGTATACGCGTGCGCATTCAAAAACGAGTACGCGTGTGCATGTTCCAAAACGCGTATGCGCGTGCGCATTCAAAAACGAGTACGCACGTGCCTATTCTAAAACGAGTACGCGCGTGTGCAATCAAAAACGAGTACGCGTGTGCATGTTCAAGAACGCGTATGCGCTTTCGCATTCAAAAACGAGTACGCACGTGCCTATTCCAAAACGAGTATGCGCGTGCGCATTCCAAAACGAGTATGCGCGTGCGTATTCCGAAACGAGTATGCGCGTGTGCATTCAAAAACGAGTATGCGCGTGCCTATTCGAAAACGAGTATGCGCGTGCGCATTCAAAACGAGTATACGCGTGCGCATTCAAAAACGAGTACGCGTGTGCATGTTCCAAAACGAGTATGCGCGTGTGCATTCAAATACGAGTATGCATGTGCGCATTCAAAAACGAGTATGCACGTGTTTATTTCAAAACGAGTATGCGCGTGTGCATTCAAAAACGAGTATACGCGTGCGCATTCAAAACGAGTGTACGCGAGCGCATTCAAAAACGAGTACGCGCGTGCCTATTCAAAAACGAGTATGCGCGTTCGCGTTCAAACACGGGTACGCGCATTGCTATTCAAAAACGAGTATGCGCGTGTGCATTCAAAACGAGTATACCCGTGCGCATTCATAACAAAGTACGCGTGTGCATGTTCGAAAACGCGTATGCGCGTTCGCTTTCAAAAACGAGTATGCGTGTGCGCATTCAAAAACAAGTATGCGCGTGCCTATTCGAAAACGAGTATGCGCGTGCGCATTCCGAAACGAGTATACGCGTGCGCATTCAAAAACGAGTACGCGCGTGCCTATTCAAAAACGAGTACGCGCGTGTGCAATCCGAAACGAGTACGCGTGTGCATGTTCAAAAACGCGTATGCGCTTTCGCATTCAAAAACGAGTACGCGCGTGCCTATTCCAAAACGAGTATGCGCGTGCGCATTCCAAAACGAGTATGCGCGTGCGTATTCCGAAACGGGAGTGCGCGTGTGCATTCAAATACGAGTATGCGTGTGCACATTCAAAACGAGTATGCACGTGCCTATTTCAAAACGAGTACGCGCGTGTGCATTCAAATACGAGTATGCGTGTGCGCATTCAAAAACGAGTATGTGCGGGCCTATTCCAAAACGAGTATGCGCGTGTGCATTCAAAAACGAGTATGCGCGTGCACATTCAAACACGAGTACGCGCGTGCCTATTCGAAAACGAGTATGCGCGTGTGCATTCAAAAACGAGTATGCGCGTGCGCAATCAAAAACGAGTACGCGCGTGCCTATTCAAAAACGAGTATACGCGTGCGCATTCCTAAACGAGTATGCGCGTGTGCATTCAAAAACGAGTATGCATGTGCGCGTTCAAAAACGAGTATGCGCGTGCTTTTTCCTAAATGAGTATGCGCATGTGCATTCAAAAACGAGTATGCGCATGCGCATTCAAAAACGAGTACGCGCGTGCGCATTCAAAAACGAGTATGCGCGTGCGCATTCCAAAACGAGTATGCGCGTGCGTATTCCGAAACGAGTATGCGCGTGAGCATTCAAAACGAGTATGCGCGTGCGCAGTCAAAACGAGTATACGCGTGCGCATTCAAAAACGAGTACGCGTGTGCCTGTTCAAAAACGCGTATGCGCGTGCGCATTCAAAAACGAGTATACACGTGCTTTTGCAAAACGAGTATGCGTGTGTGCATTCAAAAACGACTATGCGCATGCCTATTTCAAAACGAGTATGCGCGTGTGCATTCAAAACGAAGTATGCGTGTGCGCATTCAAAAACGAGTACGCGCATGCCTATTCAAAAACGAGTATGCGCGTGCGCCTTCCAAACCAGTATGCGCGTGCCTATTTCAAAACGAGTATGCGCGTGTGCATTCAAAAACGAGTATGCGCGTGGTTATTCGAAAACGAGTATGCGCGTGTGCATTCAAAAACGAGTATGCGCGTGCGCAATCAAAAACGAGTACGCACGTGCCTATTCCAAAAAGAGTATGCGCGTGTGCATTCAAAAACGAGTATGCGTGTGCGCGTTCAAAAACGAGTATGCCCGTGCTTAATCCAAAACGAGTATGCGCATGTGCATTCAAAAACGAGTATGCGCGTGCGCAATAAAAAACGAGTACGCGCGTGCGCATTCAAAAACGAGTATGCGCGTGCGCATTCCAAAACGAGTATGCGCGTGCGTATTCCGTAACGAGTATGCGCGTGTGCATTCAAAAACGAGTATGCGCGTGCGCATTCAAGACGAGTATACGCGTGCGCATTCAAAAACGAGTACGCGTGTGCCTGTTCAAAAACGCGTATGCGCGTGCGCATTCAAAAACGAGTATGCACGTGCCTATTGCAAAACGAGTATGCGCGTGCGCATTCAAAAACGAGTACGCGTGTGCCTGTTCAAAAACGCGTATGCGCTGCGCATTCAAAAATGAGTATGCACGTGCCTATTTCAAAACGAGTATGCGCGTGTGGATTCAAATACGAGTATGCGTGTGCGCATTCAAAAACGAGTATGCACGTGCCTATTCCAAAACGAGTACGCGCGTGTGCATTCAAATACGAGTATGCGTGTGCGCATTCAAAAACGAGTATGCGCGTGCCTATTCCAAAACGAGTATACGCGTGTGCATTCAAAAACGAGTATGCGCGTGCGCCTTCAAAAACGAGTACGCGCGTGCCCATTCAAAAACGAGTATGCGCGTGTGCATTCAAAACGAGTATACCCGTGCGCATTCATAACAAAGTACGCGTGTGCATGTTCAAAAACGCGTATGCGCGTTCGCTTTCAAAAACGAGCACGCAGGTGCCTATTCCAAAACGAATATGCGCGTGCGCATTCCGAAACGAGTATGCGCGTGTGCATTCAAAAACGAGTATGCGTGTGCGCATTCAAAAACGAGTATGCGCGTGCCTATTCGAAAACAAGTATGCGCGTGCGCATTCCGAAACGAGTATACGCGTGCGCATTCAAAAATGAGTACGCGTGTGCATGTTCAAAAACGCGTATGCGCGTGCGCATTCAAAAACGGGTACGCACGTGCCTATTCCAAAAATAGTACGCGCGTGTGCAATCAAAAACGAGCGCGCGTGTGCATGTTCAAAAACGCGTATGCGCGGTCGCATTCAAAAACGAGTACGCACGTGCCTATTCCAAAACGAGTATGCGCGTGCGCATTCCAAAACGAGTATGCGCGTGCGTATTCCGAAACGAGTATGCGCGTGTGCATGTTCAAAAACGCGTATGCGCGTTCGCTTTCAAAAACGAGCATGCACGTGCCTATTCAAAAACGAATATGCGCGTGCGAATTCTGAAACGAGTATGCGCGTGTGCATTCAAAAACGCGTATGCGCGTTCGCATTCAAAAACGAGTACGACGTGCCTATTCCAAAACGAGTATGCGCGTGCGCATTCCGAAACGAGTATGCGCGTGCGTATTCCGAAACGAGTAGGCGCGTGTGCATTCAAAAACGAGTATGTGTGTACGCATTCAAAAACGAGTATGCGCGTGCCTATTCGAAAACGAATATGCGCGTGCGCATTCCGAAACGAGTATACGCGTGCGCATTCAAAAACGAGTACGCGCGTGCCCATTAAAAAACGAGTATGCGCGTGTGCATTCAAAACGAGTATACGCGTGCGCATTCAAAAACGAGTACGCGTGTGCGTGTTCAAAAACGCGTATGCGCGTTCGCGTTCAAAAACGAGTACGCGCGTGCCTATTCAAAAATGAGTAGTCGCATGCGTATTCCAAAACGAGTATGCGCCTGTGCATTCAAAAACGAGTATGCGTGTGCGCATTCAAAAACGAGTATGCGCGTGCCTATTCGAAAACGAGTATGCGCGTGCGCATTCCAAAACAAGTATGCGCGTGCGTATTCAAAAACGAGTATGCGCGTGCGTATTCCGAAACGAGTAAGCGCGTGTGCATTCAAAAACGAGTATGGGCGTGTGCATTCAAAACCGAGTATGCGCGTGCCTATTCCAAAACGAGTATGCGCGTGTGCATTCAAAAACAAGTATGCGCGTGCGCATTCAAAAACGAGCACGCGCATGCCTATTCAAAAACGAGTATGCGCGTGCGCCTTCCGAAACGAGTATGCGCGTGCCTATTTCGAAACGAGTATGCGCGTGTGCATTCAAAAACAAGTATGCGCGTGTGCATTCAAAAACTAGTATGCGCGTGCCTATTCGAAAACGAGTATACACGTGCGCAGTCAAAAACGAGTATGCGCGTGCCTATTCCAAAACGAGTACGCGTGTGTACATTCAAAAACGAGTATGCGCTTCGCATTCCAAAACGAGCATGCGCGTGCGCATTCCAAAACGAGTATGCGCGTGCGTATTCCGAAACGAGTATGCGCGTGTGCATTCAAAAACGAGTACGGGCGTGTGCATTCAAAACCGAGTATGCGCGTGCGCATTCAAATGCTTATACGCGTGCGCATTCAAAAACGAGTATGCGTGTGCCTGTTCAAAAACGCGTATGCGCGTGCGCATTCAAAAAAGAGTATGCACGTGCCTATTTCAAAACGAGTATGCGCGTGTGCATTCAAATACGTGTATGCGTGTGCGCATTCAAAAACGAGTACGCACGTGCCTATTTCAAAACGAGTACGCGCGTGTGCATTCTATTACGAGTATGCGTGTGCGCATTCAAAAACGAGTATGTGCGTGCCTATTCCAAAACGAGTATGCGCGTGTGCATTCAAAACGAGTATGCGCGTGCGCATTCAAAATCGAGTACGCGCGTGCCCATTCAAAAACGAGAATGCGCGTGTGCATTCAAAAACGAGTATGCACGTGCCTATTGCAAAACGAGTATGCGCGTGCGCAATCAAATACGAGTATACGTGTGCGTATTCAAAAACGAGTATGCGCGTGCCTATTCCGAAACGAGTATGCGCGTGTGCATTCAAAAACAAGTATGCGCATGCCTATTCAAAAACGAGTATCCGCGTGCGCCTTCTTAAACGAGTATTCGCGTGCCCATTTCGAAACTAGTATGCGCGTGTGCATTCAAAAAACGAGTATGCGTGTGTGCATTCAAAAACGAGTATGCGCGTGCCTATTCGAAAAAGAGTATGCGCGTGTGCATTCAAAAACGAGTATACGCGTGCGCATTCAAAACGAGTGTACGCGTGCGCAATCAAAAACGAGTACGCGCGTGCCTACTCAAAAATGAGCATGCGCGTGCGCATTCCGAAACGAGTATACACGTGCGCAGTCAAAAAGGAGTATGCGCGTGCCTATTCAAAAACGAGTATGCGCGTGTGCATTCAAAACGAGTATACCCGTGCGCATTCATAACAAAGTACGCGTGTGCATGTTCAAAAACGCGTATGCGCGTTCGCTTTCAAAAACGAGCACGCACCTGCCTATTCCAAAATGAATATGCGCGTGCGCATTCTGAAACGAGTATGCGCGTGTGCATTCAAAAACGCGTATGCGCGTTCGCATTCAAAAACGAGTACGCACGTGCCTATTCCAAAACGAGTATGCGCGTGCGCATTCCGAAACGAGTATGCGCGTGCGTATTCTGAAACGAGTATGCGCGTGTGCATTCAAAAACGAGTATGCGTGTACGCATTCAAAAACGAATATGCGGGTGCCTATACGAAAACGAGTATGCGCGTGCGCATTCCGAAACGAGTATACGCGTGCGCATTCAAAAACGAGTATGCACGTGCCCATTCAAAATTGAGTATGCGTGTGCGCATTCAAAAACGAGTATGCGCGTGCCTATTCGAAAACGAGAATGCGCGTGCGCATTCCGAAACGAGTATATGCGTGCGCATTCAAAAACGAGTACGCGCATGCCTATACAAAAACGAGTATGCGCGTGTGCATTCAAAAACGAGTACGCGTGTGCATGTTCAAAAACGCGTATGCGCGTGCGCCTTCCAAAACGAGTATGCGCGTGCGTATTCCGAAACGAGTATGCGCGTGTGCATTCAAAAACGAG
>NW_027465270.1:25000-33438 GCF_043290135.1 Rhipicephalus microplus | reverse complement strand
ACGAGGTTTATTCGGTGCCCCGCCGCCCCGGCTGAAGTGATTTTTCCTGTCCCGTGCCGCCCCGGCTGACGCGGTTGGGACTTCGCGTTTGTTCGGCCGCCACGGGTTTTGGCGCACTCGCTCGGTTGCTTGTTGTTGCCACTTGTTGCGAACCCAGGTTTCTTGAGCGAGCGCGGGCGTTTTTTCTTCCTTTCTTTCTTTGTTCTATGTGTTAGCGAATCGGCCTTTAATATCACACGAGGACTCACAACCAACAATTTTCAGTTTGAAGTGTAAAAAATCTGCAGGTGTTGACGTAACTGACTTGCCCCGTACCCTTGAGTACATCCATGAAGTTCTCGTAGTACTACTAAATCGCATTATTCCAAGTGGAGAAATTCCCATAAACTTGCAAACCTCTACACGAAAATCGGTGCGCGTGATAAAGTTGAAAATTATCGTCCGATATCAAATGTGCCTTCTATAACACAAATTCTAGGAAAAAAAAAAAAAAAACACTTGTTCGCCGTTTTCTGCGCCGTGACTGGCAGCACTCCGGCGAAGCGAAACGGGGTCGATTCGAGCACGATATCGGCGTCTTTCGACGTGCTCGCCGGCGACCGTCGCACGAGTACGTCGCACGAGCGCGTCTGCCGGGGCGCCGTTTGCGAAGCCGACGCAAAAGTGGGAACCGCCGCTCGGATGATCGCCGCTTTCGGCAGAGTGAGTGTTGGCACTCCGGGGAAGCGAAACAGCGTGAATGCGCCCACGAAATCGGCGTATTTTGAAGTGCCCGCCGGCGACCGTCGCACGAGTACGGTAAACCGCGTCAGCCGGGGCGTAGTTCGGGACGCCGACGAAAAAGTGGGAAGCGCAACTCGGATCTTCGCCGTTTTTGCAGGAGTGAGTGGCGGCCCTCCTGCGAGACCAAGAAGCATCGATTCGTGCACGAATTCGGCGCCTTTCGACGTGATCGCCGGCGACCGTCGCTCGAGTAGGGCAAACCGCGTCTGCCGGGGCGGGCTTCGGGACGCCGATGCGAAAGTGGGAAACGCTGCTCGGATGTTCGCCGTTTTTGGCCGAGTGAGTGCTGGCACTCGGGCGAAGCCAAACGGGGCCGATTACGGCACGATATCGGCGTCTTTCGACGTGCCCGGCGGCGACCGTCGCACGAGTACGGTAAACCGCGTCAGCCCGGGCGGAGTTCGGGACGCCGATGCGAAAGTGGAGAACGCCGCTCGGATCTTCGCCGTTTTTGGAGGAGTGAGTGGCGGCACTCCGGAGAAGCCAAGGAGCGCCAATTAGCGCACGATATCGGCGTCTTTCGACGCGCTCGCCGGCGACCGTCGAACGAGTAGGGCAAACCGCGTCTGCCGGGGCGGGGTTTACGACGCCGACGCAAAAGTGGGAACCGCCGCTCGGATGTTGGCCGTTTTTGGCAGAGTGAGTGCTGGCACACCGGCGACGCGAAAGAGCGCGAAAGCGCCCACGAAAGTGGCGTATTTGGACGTGCTTGACGGCGACCGCTGCAGGAGTACGAAAAACCACGTCAGCCGGGGCGAGCGACCCACGGCGGTCTGGGTGCTTATCGCTGCTATTATAGGGGCACCCCGGCAGACGCAGAAAAAAAAAATTTTTTTTCGACCTTCTTTTTTGCTGGTCGAGCTCGGGTAACCCAGGTCGCAATGGGAGCCGCGCACGAAAGCGGCGTCGCGAGACGCGTTCGCGGTCGCTAGTCGCACGAGCTCGGCAACCGCGTCAGCCGGCGCGGAGTTCGGGATGCCGACGGCTAAGTGGGTACCGCTGCTCGGATGTTCGCCGTTTTTGGCCGAGTGAGTGCTGGCACTCCGGCGAAGCGAAACGGGGCCGATTCGGGCACGATATCGGCGTATTTCGACGTGCTCGCCGGCGACCGTCGCACGAGTACGGCAAAGCGCGTCTGCCGGGGCGAGGTTTGCGATGCCGACGAAAAAGTGGGAAGCGCCGCTCGGATCTTCGCCGTTTTTGCAGGAGTGAGTGGCGGCCCTCCTGCGAGACCAAGAAGCATCGACTCGCGCACGATATCGGTGTCTTTCGACGTGCCCGCCGGCCACCGCCGCACGAGTACGGCAAACCGCGTATGCCGGGGCGGGGTTGGCGACGCCGACGCAAAAGTGGGAACCGCCACTAGGATGTTCGCCGTTTTTGGCAGAGTGAGTGCTGGCACACCGGCGACGCGAAAGAGCGCGAAAGCGCCCACGAAAGTGGCGTATTTGGACGTGCTTGACGGCGACCGCTGCAGGAGTACGAAAAACCACGTCAGCCGGGGCGAGCGACCCACGGCGGTCTGGGTGCTTATCGCTGCTATTATAGGGGCACCCCGGCAGACGCAGAAAAAAAAAATTTTTTTTCGACCTTCTTTTTTGCTGGTCGAGCTCGGGTAACCCAGGTCGCAATGGGAGCCGCGCACGAAAGCGGCGTCGCGAGACGCGTTCGCGGTCGCTAGTCGCACGAGCTCGGCAACCGCGTCAGCCGGCGCGGAGTTCGGGATGCCGACGGCTAAGTGGGTACCGCTGCTCGGATGTTCGCCGTTTTTGGCCGAGTGAGTGCTGGCACTCCGGCGAAGCGAAACGGGGCCGATTCGGGCACGATATCGGCGTATTTCGACGTGCTCGCCGGCGACCGTCGCACGAGTACGGCAAAGCGCGTCTGCCGGGGCGAGGTTTGCGATGCCGACGAAAAAGTGGGAAGCGCCGCTCGGATCTTCGCCGTTTTTGCAGGAGTGAGTGGCGGCCCTCCTGCGAGACCAAGAAGCATCGACTCGCGCACGATATCGGTGTCTTTCGACGTGCCCGCCGGCCACCGCCGCACGAGTACGGCAAACCGCGTATGCCGGGGCGGGGTTGGCGACGCCGACGCAAAAGTGGGAACCGCCACTAGGATGTTCGCCGTTTTTGGCAGAGTGAGTGCTGGCACTCCGGCGAAGCGAAAGAGCGCGAATGCGCCCACGAAAGTGGCGTGTTTGGACGTGCTTGACGACGACCACCGCAGGAAAACGAAAAACCACGTCAGCCGGGGCGAGCGACCCATGGCGGTCTGGGTGCTTATCGCTGCTATTATAGGGGCACCCCGGCAGACGCAAAAAAAAAAAAATTTTTTTTCGACATTCTTTCTTGCTCGTCGACCTCGGGTGACCCAGGTCGCAGTGGGAGCCGCGCACGAAAGCGGCGTCGCGAGACGGCTTCGCGGTCGCTAGTCGCACGAGCTCGGCAACCGCGTCTGCCGGGGCGGAGTTCGGGACGCCGACGGCTAAGTGGGAACCACCGCTCGGATGTTCGCCGTTTGTGGCCGAGTGAGTGCTGGCACTCCGGCGAAGCCAAACGGGGCCGATTCCGGCACGATATCGGCGTCTTTCTACGTGCTCGCCGGCGACCGTCGCACGAGTACGGCAAAGTGCGTCTGCCGGGGCGGGGTTTGCGACGCGTACGCAATAGTGAGAACCGTCGCTCGGATGTTCGTCGTCTTTCGCCGAGCCAGTGCTGGCACTCCGGCGAAGCCGAACGGAGCCGATTCGGGCACGATATCGGCGTCTTTCCACGTGCTCGCCGGCGACCGTCGCACGAGTACGGTAAACCGCGTCAGCCGGGGCGGAGTTCGGGACGCCGATGCGAAAGTGGGAAGCGCCGCTCGGATCTTCGCCGTTTTTGGAGGAGTCAGTGGCGGCACTCCGGTGAAGCCAAGGTGCGCCAATTCGCGCACGATATCGGCGTCTTTCGACGTGCCCGCCGGCCACCGTCGCACGAGTACGGCAAACCTCGTCTGCCGGGGCGGGGTTTGCGACGCCGACGCAAAAGTGGGAACCGCCGCTCGGATGTTCGCCGTTTTTGGCAGAGTGAGTGCTGGCACTCCGGCGAAGCGAAAGAGCGTGAATGCGCCCACGAAAGTAGCGTATTTGGACGTGCTTGACGGCGACCGCCGCAGGAGTACGAAAAACCACGTCAGCCGGGGCGAGCGACCCACGGCGGTCTGGGTGCTTATCGCTGCTATTATAGGGGCACCCCGGCAGACGCAGAAAGAAAAAAAAAAAAATGGGGACATGGCGTGCGTCACCGTGCGGCTTCGCAGCGTTGCCGAAGTCGCCGAGCCCTTCGACTGAGCCGAACGGCGGACAGGGAACGTTGGTCGGCCGTTCTAACCTGTCGGTGCCACGCCGAGACGTCGTTAAGGAAAACCGCGTCGTGGGCCTCTACGACGCCGTCGAGTCGTTGTACGTTTGGTGTCCAGCGTGTCGGCGGCGAGTAGCGGACACGTCGTTCACGACTTCGGTCTTTCGCAGTCGACGCGAACTTGCGGAGAGTCGTGGTGCCTCACGTTTTCGGCAGAAACCGCGGCGGAATTTTCCCGTGCGTGCGCGCACGACCTCGGTGCTGTGCCGTCAGCGTAGTGTTGCACAAACTCGTGGCCTACCCAAGGTGCGGTACGTTTGCGGCCGTATCCTCGGTGGGAATTTCGTGAGTAGGGTCGCAAATTCTACGACCTCGGCGGGTTTGAGAGCGACGTAGACTTGTGGCACGCTCAACGTGCCACACGTTTCGGGGCACACCCGCGGTGAAATTTTCTCGAGTACGCTCGTATTAGTGCCCAAGGAGGTCTGGGTACTTATCGCTGCTATTATGTGGGGGTTCTCGTGAGCGGCGTACGCGAAAGCGACCGGGTGTCTGATATGCGGCGGGCTTCGGCCTCGTCAAGCGTGTCCTCGGGTCTGCTCCAGGGGAATCCACGGCAGTCGTCTGCAGCCTCATCCGCTTGATGCGTTAGGGGCTGGTTGTCGGACGGTGCCGTTTTACCACGATATCGAGGTGTGTTCCGTGTCGTCCTCGGGCGATTCAGATGCGAAAGCGCCGAAGACGCGGGCGTGACCCGTCGTCTGGCGGCTTTGCAGTCTCGGCTCCGTTGCTAGTTCCGGCCGGTCCACCGACAGTGCAGCGGGCTTGGGCAACCCGCACGGCGCGACCGAGTCGATGCAACGAAAAAGAGCGAGCATGAACGTGCTTCTTGCCGCACGGCTCCCACTCGTCTTTCGGGAAGGTTGTGCCGTAGCGAGCTCGAACGCCGTCATCTCGGAGTGCAAAATAAGCGTGTTGGGGCGCCTGAAGGTGGCCTCCGCCGCACACAGACTGCGTCCGGCCCGCCGAAGGCGAGGACGGACGCGCAGTCGAACGATTACCTGGTTGATCCTGCCAGTAATCATATGCTTGTCTCAAAGATTAAGCCATGCATGTCTAAGTACATGCCGAAATAAGGCGAAACCGCGAATGGCTCATTAAATCAGTTATGGTTCCTTAGATCGTTTCTTCCTACTTGGATAACTGTGGCAATTCTAGAGCTAATACATGCAGTGAGCCTGGAGCCCTTTGGGTAACGGGTGCTTTTATTAGACCAAGATCGATCGGGTTTCGGCCCGTATTGTGTGGTGACTCTGGATAACTTTGTGCTGATCGCATGGCCACGAGCCGGCGACGTTTCTTTCAAGTGTCTGCCTTATCAACTTTCGATGGTAGGTTACTTGCTTACCATGGTTGTTACGGGTAACGGAGAATCAGGGTTCGATTCCGGAGAGGGAGCCTGAGAAACGGCTACCACATCCAAGGAAGGCAGCAGGCGCGCAAATTACCCACTCCCGGCACGGGGAGGTAGTGACGAAAAATAACAATACGGGACTCTTTTGAGGCCCCGTAATTGAAATGAGTACACTCTAAATCCTTTAACGAGGATCAATTGGAGGGCAAGTCTGGTGCCAGCAGCCGCGGTAATTCCAGCTCCAATAGCGTATACTAAAGCTGCTGCGGTTAAAAAGCTCGTAGTTGGATCTCAGTTCCAGACGAGTAGTGCATCTACCCGATGCGACGGCTCGGACTGAACATCATGCCGGTTCTTTCTTGGTGCACTTCATTGTGTGCCTCGAGATGGCCGGTGCTTTTACTTTGAAAAAATTAGAGTGCTCAACGCAGGCGAGTCGCCTGAATAAACTTGCATGGAATAATAGAACAAGACCTCGTTTCTGTTCTGTTGGTTTTTGGAATACGAGGTAATGATTAAGAGGGACGGACGGGGGCATTCGTATTGCGGCGCTAGAGGTGAAATTCTTGGACCGTCGCAAGACGAACTACTGCGAAAGCATTTGCCAAGAATGTTTTCATTGATCAAGAACGAAAGTCAGAGGTTCGAAGGCGATCAGATACCGCCCTAGTTCTGACCATAAACGATGCCAACCAGCGATCCGCCTGAGTTACTCAAATGACTCGGCGGGCAGCTTCCGGGAAACCAAAGTATTTGGGTTCCGGGGGAAGTATGGTTGCAAAGCTGAAACTTAAAGGAATTGACGGAAGGGCACCACCAGGAGTGGAGCCTGCGGCTTAATTTGACTCAACACGGGAAAACTTACCCGGCCCGGACACTGGGAGGATTGACAGATTGAGAGCTCTTTCTTGATTCGGTGGATGGTGGTGCATGGCCGTTCTTAGTTGGTGGAGCGATTTGTCTGGTTAATTCCGATAACGAACGAGACTCTAGCCTATTAAATAGGTGCGGGGTTCCCAGCACCTTACAACCTTCTTAGAGGGACAAGCGGCTCCTAGCCGCACGAAACAGAGCAATAACAGGTCTGTGATGCCCTTAGATGTCCGGGGCCGCACGCGCGCTACACTGAAGGAAGCAGCGTGTCTTTATCCCTGTCTGAAAAGACTGGGTAACCCGTGGAACTTCTTTCGTGATTGGGATAGGGGCTTGCAATTGTTCCCCTTGAACGAGGAATTCCCAGTAAGCGCGAGTCATAAGCTCGCGTTGATTACGTCCCTGCCCTTTGTACACACCGCCCGTCGCTACTACCGATTGAATGATTTAGTGAGGTCTTCGGACCGATGTCCGGCGCGGCCTTTCGGTTGCGCCGGTCTGTTGGAAAGATGACCAAACTTGATCATTTAGAGGAAGTAAAAGTCGTAACAAGGTTTCCGTAGGTGAACCTGCGGAAGGATCATTAACGGATTGTGAAGGGTGAGCGCCTCAGCTGCGTCTGCGCCCGACACTTTCTGCCGCTGACCCCGTTTGGACGCGGGGTCGGCTTTTCCCCACGGGGCTGCCTGAATGTGGAGCGGCACCCCGTGACAAATTGTTGCGCCCAGCGGACGCCAACACCGCGACCTTGGACGGTCGGCCAGGTGGCGGACGCGGGTACAAACGGCGCAACGCACTCATAGGTCGGCTTTCGACCCGCCACTGCACCGTGGCTCGAAGCGCTCGAAATGCGCGACCCGACCGCTGCGGGACCGCCTAGTACTGTAAACAGGAGCGGCGGAGCGCGAACGGCGAGTCGTGGTTACGTCGGTAGAAGGCGAGGCTGCGCGTTCCCGAAACGCCAGCCGAGTGCCCTCCCGACCGTTCGAGCGTGCAAGAACGAGACCCGACAATCGCGCGGCGACTGCCAAGTACGAGAGGAACGGCACAAGCGTCGGCGGTCGGTCAAGGAACTGGCGATGTGACGGGTCCGCTGTGCACCAGTGCATACCGTCCCGCCGTCCGCGGCAAGCGCCTCCGCGTCCTCGGGTGACGGAGGCTGCCGGTCGGTTCTTGCAGGCGAGGGATCTCGCTGGCACCGGTTCGCGTTGACGCGCGGCCGGTCATGGCACGGCGATGCGACGGCCGAGGTGCGCAGTACTCGATGGAGGAACCGCACGCTCCGATGACCGTCCCGCCCTCCGCGGCGTATGCGTACCGACCGTAATGGTTGCAGCAGCGCCGGCCGGCTTTTGAATTCGCCACACGAAACACGGTGCGAGATCGCGGTTAGGGGAGCGTCGACGTTGCCAGGCGTTTTGCTTGCTGCCGAGGGAAAGGCGGCACGGCCACGTCGCGCTCGTCGCGATTAGCGGGTCTGCGCGCTTTGGGAAGGTGCCGCAACGACTTGCCGAAAGAGGAAGCACGGAAGAACGAGGGACTTGGACGTCCCGACAATTGAACGCACTTGCGGCCAGGCCCTTGCTGGCTTCGTTCTTCCGCCTCGAGTAGGCTCGTACGCGGCTCCGGCGCCGAAAGTGGTCCTTGGCACCGACTTCGGTGGACGTGGGAAGTGCCGCGCAAGTACGGCGCGCCTGGCTCCACCTGTTGGCTAAAGTAGGCAGCCGGATCGGCATTTTGGTGTGCGGTGGCAAACCGTGGATGCGAAAAAAGCTTGTGCGATTTCGTGGAACAAAAAGCGGGGGTCCCCCTTTTTATGCGGAGGAGACCGACCCGCCTGCCGTGGTGAACCGCGACGCCACGGTAAAAACGGGAGAGGCTTGTCGATGGGACCGTGCATCCCGCGCTCCACGGAGGCCGGGAGGCGGCCGCCCGAGGAAATGTGTAGCCGTCGAGGCCCGCATCTGCGTGCACTCTTATCCAAATGGGTGTACCGCAGGCATTTTCTGGTTAGGCGGGCCAATGAG
>NW_027465270.1:2500-17500 GCF_043290135.1 Rhipicephalus microplus | reverse complement strand
TGGTCCCAAAATCGCGCCAAGTACGAAAGGAACAGCGCGGTCGAGACTCGGAAGAAAAAGCTTTCAAAGTGTCGTAGCACGATGCACACTGCTGTTCGTGTGGAACAAACGTGACTACCGTGCTGTACGGTGGAGTTCTGTGCGCAAAAGCGGCGCGTGTGTTTCTAAGCACCACAGCGTTGTGTCAAAAAAGAGGTGCCTGAGAGAAACGCATGCGACTGCCGTGCTTTGCGGCATAGCACCGTGCGCAAAAACGGTGCGCATGCAAGAGGTGTCAGAGCAAGCGAACTTGTGCCACGAGCAACAGGTCACTAAAAGCCTATAGATGACGGTGTTGGAGGAAAAGAAAAATATCGAGAAAGCACTGCGGTGTGCCGTGCGTAGGGACGGGCGCGCGTGCCACATGCCGCCGAAATATGGGTGTCGGAGAAAACAGAGTGCCGCGCGTAACGAGGGGCGCGCGTGTTACAGAGAGATATGCCCAAACGCATGAAAGTGTACGCAGGTGTCCTAAGGCAGTTTTTTTTTTTTTTTTCCTCATTTTGATGTCGCCCCGGCTGACGCGGTTTTCGTTTTTCCGTGCCGCCCCGGCTGACGCAGTTTTTGCGCCGCCCCGGCTGACGCGGTTTTTGCGCCGCCCCGGCTGACGCGGTTTTCGCGCCGCCCCGGCTGACGCGGTTTTCGCGCCGCCCCGGCTGACGCGGTTCGGACTTTGCACTTTTTGGCTCACCCCGGCTGGCGGCCCACTCACTCGATCGCCAGGTCTGTTTGCCCCGGTGGTTCCACCGCCAGGCTTAAGCGCGAACTTTTTTTGTTTGTTTTCTTTTGATTAAGCGCAAGCTTTTTTCTTTGTTTTCTTTTGATTAAGCGCGGGCTTTTTTCTTTGTTTTTTTTTTTTATTTCGCCCCGGCAGACGCGGTTTTTGCGCCGCCCCGGCTGACGCGGTTTTTGCCGCCCCGGCTGACGCAGTTCGGACTTAGCACTTTTCGGCTGTGCCTGGCTGGCGGCCCACTCACTCGATCGCCATGTCTGTTTGCCACAGTTTTCCCGGTGGTGCCGCACCCGGGCTCGCCCCGGCTGACGCAGTTTTCGCGCCGCCCCGGCTGACGCGGTTTCGTGCCGCCCCGGCAGACGCGGTTTTCGCGCCGCCCCGGCTGACGCGGTTTTTGCGTCGCCCCGGCTGACACGGTTCGGACTTTGCACTTTTCGGCTGTGCCTGGCTGGCGGCCCACTCACTCGATCGCCATGTCTGTTTGCCACAGTTTTCCCGGTGGTGCCGCACCCGGGCTCGCCCCGGCTGACGCAGTTTTCGCGCCGCCCCGGCTGACGCGGTTTCGTGCCGCCCCGGCAGACGCGGTTTTCGCGCCGCCCCGGCTGACGCGGTTTCGTGCCGCCCCGGCAGACGCAGTTCGGACTTAGCACTTTTCGGCTGTGCCTGGCTGGCGGCCCACTCACTCGATCGCCATGTCTGTTTGCCACAGTTTTCCCGGTGGTGCCGCACCCGGGCTCGCCCCGGCTGACGCAGTTTTCGCGCCGCCCCGGCTGACGCGGTTTCGTGCCGCCCCGGCAGACGCGGTTTTCGCGCCGCCCCGGCTGACGCGGTTTCGTGCCGCCCCGGCAGACGCAGTTCGGACTTAGCACTTTTCGGCTGTGCCTGGCTGGCGGCCCACTCACTCAATCGCCATGTCTGTTTGCCACAGTTTTCCCGGTGGTGCCGCACCCGGGCTCGCCCCGGCTGACGCAGTTTTCGCGCCGCCCCGGCTGACGCGGTTTCGTGCCGCCCCGGCAGACGCGGTTTTCGCGCCGCCCCGGCTGACGCGGTTTCGTGCCGCCCCGGCAGACGCAGTTCGGACTTAGCACTTTTCGGCTGTGCCTGGCTGGCGGCCCACTCACTCGATCGCCATGTCTGTTTGCCACAGTTTTCCCGGTGGTGCCGCACCCGGGCTCGCCCCGGCAGACGCGTTTTTTTTTTTCTTTCGCCCCGGCTGACGCAGTTTTCGCGCCGCCCCGGCTGACGCGGTTTCGTGCCGCCCCGGCAGACGCGGTTTTTTGCGCCGCCCCGGCTGACGCGGTTTTTGCCGCCCCGGCTGACGCAGTTCGGACTTAGCACTTTTCGGCTGTGCCTGGCTGGCGGCCCACTCACTCGATCGCCATGTCTGTTTGCCACAGTTTTCCCGGTGGTGCCGCACCCGGGCTCGCCCCGGCTGACGCAGTTTTCGCGCCGCCCCGGCTGACGCGGTTTCGTGCCGCCCCGGCAGACGCGGTTTTCGCGCCGCCCCGGCTGACGCGGTTTCGTGCCGCCCCGGCAGACGCAGTTCGGACTTAGCACTTTTCGGCTGTGCCTGGCTGGCGGCCCACTCACTCGATCGCCATGTCTGTTTGCCACAGTTTTCCCGGTGGTGCCGCACCCGGGCTCGCCCCGGCTGACGCAGTTTTCGCGCCGCCCCGGCTGACGCGGTTTCGTGCCGCCCCGGCAGACGCGGTTTTCGCGCCGCCCCGGCTGACGCGGTTTCGTGCCGCCCCGGCAGACGCAGTTCGGACTTAGCACTTTTCGGCTGTGCCTGGCTGGCGGCCCACTCACTCGATCGCCATGTCTGTTTGCCACAGTTTTCCCGGTGGTGCCGCACCCGGGCTCGCCCCGGCAGACGCGTTTTTTTTTTCTTTCGCCCCGGCTGACGCAGTTTTCGCGCCGCCCCGGCTGACGCGGTTTCGTGCCGCCCCGGCAGACGCGGTTTTTTTGCACCGCCCCGGCTGACGCGGTTTTTGCCGCCCCGGCTGACGCAGTTCGGACTTGGCACTTTTTGGCTGAGCCTGGCTGGTGGCCCACTCACTCGATCGCCATGTCTGTTAGCCACAGTTTTCCCGGTGGTGCCGCACCCGGGCTCGCCCCGGCTGACGCAGTTTTCGCGCCGCCCCGGCAGACGCGGTTTTCGCGCCGCCCCGGCTGACGCGGTTTTTGCCGCCCCGGCTGACGCAGTTCGGACTTGGCACTTTTTGGGCTGAGCCTGGCTGGCGGCCCACTCACTCGATCGCCATGTCTGTTTGCCACAGTCTTCCCGGTGGTGCCGCACCCGGGCTCGCCCCGGCAGACGCGTTTTTTTTTTCTTTCGCCCCGGCAGACGTGGTTCCCCCCCCCCCTTTTCGCTCGCCCCGGCTGACGAGGTTTTCGCGCCGCCCCGGCTGACGCAGTTTTCGCGCCGCCCCGGCTGACGCGGTTTCGTGCCGCCCCGGCTGACGCGGTTTTCGCGCCGCCCCGGCTGACGCGGTTTTTGCGTCGCCCCGGCTGACACGGTTCGGACTTTGCACTTTTCGGCTGTGCCTGGCTGGCGGCCCACTCACTCGATCGCCATGTCTGTTTGCCACAGTTTTCCCGGTGGTGCCGCACCCGGGCTCGCCCCGGCTGACGCAGTTTTCGCGCCGCCCCGGCTGACGCGGTTTCGTGCCGCCCCGGCAGACGCGGTTTTCGCGCCGCCCCGGCTGACGCGGTTTCGTGCCGCCCCGGCAGACGCAGTTCGGACTTAGCACTTTTCGGCTGTGCCTGGCTGGCGGCCCACTCACTCGATCGCCATGTCTGTTTGCCACAGTTTTCCCGGTGGTGCCGCACCCGGGCTCGCCCCGGCTGACGCAGTTTTCGCGCCGCCCCGGCTGACGCGGTTTCGTGCCGCCCCGGCAGACGCGGTTTTCGCGCCGCCCCGGCTGACGCGGTTTCGTGCCGCCCCGGCAGACGCAGTTCGGACTTAGCACTTTTCGGCTGTGCCTGGCTGGCGGCCCACTCACTCGATCGCCATGTCTGTTTGCCACAGTTTTCCCGGTGGTGCCGCACCCGGGCTCGCCCCGGCAGACGCGTTTTTTTTTTTTTCTTTCGCCCCGGCTGACGCAGTTTTCGCGCCGCCCCGGCTGACGCGGTTTCGTGCCGCCCCGGCAGACGCGGTTTTTTGCGCCGACGCGGTTTTTGCCGCCCCGGCTGACGCAGTTCGGACTTAGCACTTTTCGGCTGTGCCTGGCTGGCGGCCCACTCACTCGATCGCCATGTCTGTTTGCCACAGTTTTCCCGGTGGTGCCGCACCCGGGCTCGCCCCGGCTGACGCAGTTTTCGCGCCGCCCCGGCTGACGCGGTTTCGTGCCGCCCCGGCAGACGCGGTTTTCGCGCCGCCCCGGCTGACGCGGTTTCGTGCCGCCCCGGCAGACGCAGTTCGGACTTAGCACTTTTCGGCTGTGCCTGGCTGGCGGCCCACTCACTCTGATCGCCCATGTCTGTTTGCCACAGTTTTCCCGGTGGTGCCGCACCCGGGCTCGCCCCGGCTGACGCAGTTTTCGCGCCGCCCCGGCTGACGCGGTTTCGTGCCGCCCCGGCAGACGCGGTTTTTTTGCGCCGCCCCGGCTGACGCGGTTTTTGCCGCCCCGGCTGACGCAGTTCGGACTTGGCACTTTTTGGCTGAGCCTGGCTGGTGGCCCACTCACTCGATCGCCATGTCTGTTAGCCACAGTTTTCCCGGTGGTGCCGCACCCGGGCTCGCCCCGGCTGACGCAGTTTTCGCGCCGCCCGGCAGACGCGGTTTTCGCGCCGCCCCGGCTGACGCGGTTTTTGCCGCCCCGGCTGACGCAGTTCGGACTTGGCACTTTTTGGGCTGAGCCTGGCTGGCGGCGCCACTCACTCGATCGCCATGTCTGTTTGCCACAGTCTTCCCGGTGGTGCCGCACCCGGGCTCGCCCCGGCAGACGCGTTTTTTTTTTTCTTTCGCCCCGGCAGACGTGGTTCCCCCCCCCCCCCCTTTTCGCTCGCCCCGGCTGACGAGGTTTTCGCGCCGCCCCGGCTGACGCAGTTTTCGCGCCGCCCCGGCTGACGCGGTTTCGTGCCGCCCCGGCTGACGCGGTTTTCGCGCCGCCCCGGCTGACGCGGTTTTTGCGTCGCCCCGGCTGACACGGTTCGGACTTTGCACTTTTCGGCTGTGCCTGGCTGGCGGCCCACTCACTCGATCGCCATGTCTGTTTGCCACAGTTTTCCCGGTGGTGCCGCACCCGGGCTTGCCCCGGCAGACGCGTTTTTTTTTTTCTTTTCGCCCCGGCTGACGCAGTTTTCGCCCCGCCCCGGCTGACGCGGTTTCGTGCCGCCCCGGCAGACGCGGTTTTTTGCGCCGCCCCGGCTGACGCGGTTTTTGCCGCCCCGGCTGACGCAGTTCGGACTTTGCACTTTTTGGCTGAGCCTGGCTGGCGGCCCACTCACTCGATCGCCATGTCTGTTTGCCACAGTTTTCCCCGGTGGTGCCGCACCCGGGCTCGCCCCGGCAGACGCGTTTTTTTTTTTCCTTCGCCCCGGCAGACGTGGTTCCCCCCCCCCCCCTCCGTCTTTCTTTTTGTTTTTTTTTTCGCCGCGGCTGAAGTGGATTTTTCGGTGCCTCGACGCCCCGGTAGTCGCGGTTTTTCCGTTTCCGCACGGCCCCGGCTGACGCTGCTCGGTCACAGTCGCCTTTTGTGAGGATTGCAGACTTCTTGAGCGCGGTGTTTTTTTTTTGTTGTTGTTGTTGTTTTATTACGCATTCGCTCCAGCAGACGCTGTTTAGACTTTTTGTTTCCTCTTTTATCCTGCGACGAGGTGACGAGGTTTATTCGGTGCCCCGCCGCCCCGCTGAAGTGATTTTTCCTGTCCCGTGCCGCCCCGGCTGACGCGGTTGGGACTTCGCGTTTGTTCGGCCGCCACGGGTTTTGGCGCACTCGCTCGGTTGCTTGTTGTTGCCACTTGTTGCGAACCCAGGTTTCTTGAGCGAGCGCGGGCGTTTTTTCTTCCTTTCTTTCTTTGTTCTATGTGTTAGCGAATCGGCCTTTAATATCACACGAGGACTCACAACCAACAATTTTCAGTTTGAAGTGTAAAAAATCTGCAGGTGTTGACGTAACTGACTTGCCCCGTACCCTTGAGTACATCCATGAAGTTCTCGTAGTACTACTAAATCGCATTATTCCAAGTGGAGAAATTCCCATAAACTTGCAAACCTCTACACGAAAATCGTGTGCGCGTGATAAAGTTGAAAATTATCGTCCGATATCAAATGTGCCTTCTATAACACAAATTCTAGGAAAAAAAAAAAAAACACTTGTTCGCCGTTCTCTGCGCCGTGACTGGCAGCACTCCGGCGAAGCGAAACGGGGTCGATTCGAGCACGATATCGGCGTCTTTCGACGTGCTCGCCGGCGACCGTCGCACGAGTACGTCGCACGAGCGCGTCTGCCGGGGCGCCGTTTGCGAAGCCGACGCAAAAGTGGGAACCGCCGCTCGGATGATCGCCGCTTTCGGCAGAGTGAGTGTTGGCACTCCGGGGAAGCGAAACAGCGTGAATGCGCCCACGAAATCGGCGTATTTTGAAGTGCCCGCCGGCGACCGTCGCACGAGTACGGTAAACCGCGTCAGCCGGGGCGTAGTTCGGGACGCCGACGAAAAAGTGGGAAGCGCAACTCGGATCTTCGCCGTTTTTGCAGGAGTGAGTGGCGGCCCTCCTGCGAGACCAAGAAGCATCGATTCGTGCACGAATTCGGCGCCTTTCGACGTGATCGCCGGCGACCGTCGCTCGAGTAGGGCAAACCGCGTCTGCCGGGGCGGGCTTCGGGACGCCGATGCGAAAGTGGGAAACGCTGCTCGGATGTTCGCCGTTTTTGGCCGAGTGAGTGCTGGCACTCGGGCGAAGCCAAACGGGGCCGATTACGGCACGATATCGGCGTCTTTCGACGTGCCCGGCGGCGACCGTCGCACGAGTACGGTAAACCGCGTCAGCCCGGGCGGAGTTCGGGACGCCGATGCGAAAGTGGAGAACGCCGCTCGGATCTTCGCCGTTTTTGGAGGAGTGAGTGGCGGCACTCCGGAGAAGCCAAGGAGCGCCAATTAGCGCACGATATCGGCGTCTTTCGACGCGCTCGCCGGCGACCGTCGAACGAGTAGGGCAAACCGCGTCTGCCGGGGCGGGGTTTACGACGCCGACGCAAAAGTGGGAACCGCCGCTCGGATGTTGGCCGTTTTTGGCAGAGTGAGTGCTGGCACACCGGCGACGCGAAAGAGCGCGAAAGCGCCCACGAAAGTGGCGTATTTGGACGTGCTTGACGGCGACCGCTGCAGGAGTACGAAAAACCACGTCAGCCGGGGCGAGCGACCCACGGCGGTCTGGGTGCTTATCGCTGCTATTATAGGGGCACCCCGGCAGACGCAGAAAAAAAAAATTTTTTTTCGACCTTCTTTTTTGCTGGTCGAGCTCGGGTAACCCAGGTCGCAATGGGAGCCGCGCACGAAAGCGGCGTCGCGAGACGCGTTCGCGGTCGCTAGTCGCACGAGCTCGGCAACCGCGTCAGCCGGCGCGGAGTTCGGGATGCCGACGGCTAAGTGGGTACCGCTGCTCGGATGTTCGCCGTTTTTGGCCGAGTGAGTGCTGGCACTCCGGCGAAGCGAAACGGGGCCGATTCGGGCACGATATCGGCGTATTTCGACGTGCTCGCCGGCGACCGTCGCACGAGTACGGCAAAGCGCGTCTGCCGGGGCGAGGTTTGCGATGCCGACGAAAAAGTGGGAAGCGCCGCTCGGATCTTCGCCGTTTTTGCAGGAGTGAGTGGCGGCCCTCCTGCGAGACCAAGAAGCATCGACTCGCGCACGATATCGGTGTCTTTCGACGTGCCCGCCGGCCACCGCCGCACGAGTACGGCAAACCGCGTATGCCGGGGCGGGGTTGGCGACGCCGACGCAAAAGTGGGAACCGCCACTAGGATGTTCGCCGTTTTTGGCAGAGTGAGTGCTGGCACACCGGCGACGCGAAAGAGCGCGAAAGCGCCCACGAAAGTGGCGTATTTGGACGTGCTTGACGGCGACCGCTGCAGGAGTACGAAAAACCACGTCAGCCGGGGCGAGCGACCCACGGCGGTCTGGGTGCTTATCGCTGCTATTATAGGGGCACCCCGGCAGACGCAGAAAAAAAAAATTTTTTTTCGACCTTCTTTTTTGCTGGTCGAGCTCGGGTAACCCAGGTCGCAATGGGAGCCGCGCACGAAAGCGGCGTCGCGAGACGCGTTCGCGGTCGCTAGTCGCACGAGCTCGGCAACCGCGTCAGCCGGCGCGGAGTTCGGGATGCCGACGGCTAAGTGGGTACCGCTGCTCGGATGTTCGCCGTTTTTGGCCGAGTGAGTGCTGGCACTCCGGCGAAGCGAAACGGGGCCGATTCGGGCACGATATCGGCGTATTTCGACGTGCTCGCCGGCGACCGTCGCACGAGTACGGCAAAGCGCGTCTGCCGGGGCGAGGTTTGCGATGCCGACGAAAAAGTGGGAAGCGCCGCTCGGATCTTCGCCGTTTTTGCAGGAGTGAGTGGCGGCCCTCCTGCGAGACCAAGAAGCATCGACTCGCGCACGATATCGGTGTCTTTCGACGTGCCCGCCGGCCACCGCCGCACGAGTACGGCAAACCGCGTATGCCGGGGCGGGGTTGGCGACGCCGACGCAAAAGTGGGAACCGCCACTAGGATGTTCGCCGTTTTTGGCAGAGTGAGTGCTGGCACTCCGGCGAAGCGAAAGAGCGCGAATGCGCCCACGAAAGTGGCGTGTTTGGACGTGCTTGACGACGACCACCGCAGGAAAACGAAAAACCACGTCAGCCGGGGCGAGCGACCCATGGCGGTCTGGGTGCTTATCGCTGCTATTATAGGGGCACCCCGGCAGACGCAAAAAAAAAAAAAATTTTTTTTCGACATTCTTTCTTGCTCGTCGACCTCGGGTGACCCAGGTCGCAGTGGGAGCCGCGCACGAAAGCGGCGTCGCGAGACGGCTTCGCGGTCGCTAGTCGCACGAGCTCGGCAACCGCGTCTGCCGGGGCGGAGTTCGGGACGCCGACGGCTAAGTGGGAACCGCCGCTCGGATGTTCGCCGTTTGTGGCCGAGTGAGTGCTGGCACTCCGGCGAAGCCAAACGGGGCCGATTCCGGCACGATATCGGCGTCTTTCTACGTGCTCGCCGGCGACCGTCGCACGAGTACGGCAAAGTGCGTCTGCCGGGGCGGGGTTTGCGACGCGTACGCAATAGTGAGAACCGTCGCTCGGATGTTCGTCGTCTTTCGCCGAGCCAGTGCTGGCACTCCGGCGAAGCCGAACGGAGCCGATTCGGGCACGATATCGGCGTCTTTCCACGTGCTCGCCGGCGACCGTCGCACGAGTACGGTAAACCGCGTCAGCCGGGGCGGAGTTCGGGACGCCGATGCGAAAGTGGGAAGCGCCGCTCGGATCTTCGCCGTTTTTGGAGGAGTCAGTGGCGGCACTCCGGTGAAGCCAAGGTGCGCCAATTCGCGCACGATATCGGCGTCTTTCGACGTGCCCGCCGGCCACCGTCGCACGAGTACGGCAAACCTCGTCTGCCGGGGCGGGGTTTGCGACGCCGACGCAAAAGTGGGAACCGCCGCTCGGATGTTCGCCGTTTTTGGCAGAGTGAGTGCTGGCACTCCGGCGAAGCGAAAGAGCGTGAATGCGCCCACGAAAGTAGCGTATTTGGACGTGCTTGACGGCGACCGCCGCAGGAGTACGAAAAACCACGTCAGCCGGGGCGAGCGACCCACGGCGGTCTGGGTGCTTATCGCTGCTATTATAGGGGCACCCCGGCAGACGCAGAAAGAAAAAAAAAAAAAAATGGGGACATGGCGTGCGTCACCGTGCGGCTTCGCAGCGTTGCCGAAGTCGCCGAGCCCTTCGACTGAGCCGAACGGCGGACAGGGAACGTTGGTCGGCCGTTCTAACCTGTCGGTGCCACGCCGAGACGTCGTTAAGGAAAACCGCGTCGTGGGCCTCTACGACGCCGTCGAGTCGTTGTACGTTTGGTGTCCAGCGTGTCGGCGGCGAGTAGCGGACACGTCGTTCACGACTTCGGTCTTTCGCAGTCGACGCGAACTTGCGGAGAGTCGTGGTGCCTCACGTTTTCGGCAGAAACCGCGGCGGAATTTTCCCGTGCGTGCGCGCACGACCTCGGTGCTGTGCCGTCAGCGTAGTGTTGCACAAACTCGTGGCCTACCCAAGGTGCGGTACGTTTGCGGCCGTATCCTCGGTGGGAATTTCGTGAGTAGGGTCGCAAATTCTACGACCTCGGCGGGTTTGAGAGCGACGTAGACTTGTGGCACGCTCAACGTGCCACACGTTTCGGGGCACACCCGCGGTGAAATTTTCTCGAGTACGCTCGTATTAGTGCCCAAGGAGGTCTGGGTACTTATCGCTGCTATTATGTGGGGGTTCTCGTGAGCGGCGTACGCGAAAGCGACCGGGTGTCTGATATGCGGCGGGCTTCGGCCTCGTCAAGCGTGTCCTCGGGTCTGCTCCAGGGGAATCCACGGCAGTCGTCTGCAGCCTCATCCGCTTGATGCGTTAGGGGCTGGTTGTCGGACGGTGCCGTTTTACCACGATATCGAGGTGTGTTCCGTGTCGTCCTCGGGCGATTCAGATGCGAAAGCGCCGAAGACGCGGGCGTGACCCGTCGTCTGGCGGCTTTGCAGTCTCGGCTCCGTTGCTAGTTCCGGCCGGTCCACCGACAGTGCAGCGGGCTTGGGCAACCCGCACGGCGCGACCGAGTCGATGCAACGAAAAAGAGCGAGCATGAACGTGCTTCTTGCCGCACGGCTCCCACTCGTCTTTCGGGAAGGTTGTGCCGTAGCGAGCTCGAACGCCGTCATCTCGGAGTGCAAAATAAGCGTGTTGGGGCGCCTGAAGGTGGCCTCCGCCGCACACAGACTGCGTCCGGCCCGCCGAAGGCGAGGACGGACGCGCAGTCGAACGATTACCTGGTTGATCCTGCCAGTAATCATATGCTTGTCTCAAAGATTAAGCCATGCATGTCTAAGTACATGCCGAAATAAGGCGAAACCGCGAATGGCTCATTAAATCAGTTATGGTTCCTTAGATCGTTTCTTCCTACTTGGATAACTGTGGCAATTCTAGAGCTAATACATGCAGTGAGCCTGGAGCCCTTTGGGTAACGGGTGCTTTTATTAGACCAAGATCGATCGGGTTTCGGCCCGTATTGTGTGGTGACTCTGGATAACTTTGTGCTGATCGCATGGCCACGAGCCGGCGACGTTTCTTTCAAGTGTCTGCCTTATCAACTTTCGATGGTAGGTTACTTGCTTACCATGGTTGTTACGGGTAACGGAGAATCAGGGTTCGATTCCGGAGAGGGAGCCTGAGAAACGGCTACCACATCCAAGGAAGGCAGCAGGCGCGCAAATTACCCACTCCCGGCACGGGGAGGTAGTGACGAAAAATAACAATACGGGACTCTTTTGAGGCCCCGTAATTGAAATGAGTACACTCTAAATCCTTTAACGAGGATCAATTGGAGGGCAAGTCTGGTGCCAGCAGCCGCGGTAATTCCAGCTCCAATAGCGTATACTAAAGCTGCTGCGGTTAAAAAGCTCGTAGTTGGATCTCAGTTCCAGACGAGTAGTGCATCTACCCGATGCGACGGCTCGGACTGAACATCATGCCGGTTCTTTCTTGGTGCACTTCATTGTGTGCCTCGAGATGGCCGGTGCTTTTACTTTGAAAAAATTAGAGTGCTCAACGCAGGCGAGTCGCCTGAATAAACTTGCATGGAATAATAGAACAAGACCTCGTTTCTGTTCTGTTGGTTTTTGGAATACGAGGTAATGATTAAGAGGGACGGACGGGGGCATTCGTATTGCGGCGCTAGAGGTGAAATTCTTGGACCGTCGCAAGACGAACTACTGCGAAAGCATTTGCCAAGAATGTTTTCATTGATCAAGAACGAAAGTCAGAGGTTCGAAGGCGATCAGATACCGCCCTAGTTCTGACCATAAACGATGCCAACCAGCGATCCGCCTGAGTTACTCAAATGACTCGGCGGGCAGCTTCCGGGAAACCAAAGTATTTGGGTTCCGGGGGAAGTATGGTTGCAAAGCTGAAACTTAAAGGAATTGACGGAAGGGCACCACCAGGAGTGGAGCCTGCGGCTTAATTTGACTCAACACGGGAAAACTTACCCGGCCCGGACACTGGGAGGATTGACAGATTGAGAGCTCTTTCTTGATTCGGTGGATGGTGGTGCATGGCCGTTCTTAGTTGGTGGAGCGATTTGTCTGGTTAATTCCGATAACGAACGAGACTCTAGCCTATTAAATAGGTGCGGGGTTCCCAGCACCTTACAACCTTCTTAGAGGGACAAGCGGCTCCTAGCCGCACGAAACAGAGCAATAACAGGTCTGTGATGCCCTTAGATGTCCGGGGCCGCACGCGCGCTACACTGAAGGAAGCAGCGTGTCTTTATCCCTGTCTGAAAAGACTGGGTAACCCGTGGAACTTCTTTCGTGATTGGGATAGGGGCTTGCAATTGTTCCCCTTGAACGAGGAATTCCCAGTAAGCGCGAGTCATAAGCTCGCGTTGATTACGTCCCTGCCCTTTGTACACACCGCCCGTCGCTACTACCGATTGAATGATTTAGTGAGGTCTTCGGACCGATGTCCGGCGCGGCCTTTCGGTTGCGCCGGTCTGTTGGAAAGATGACCAAACTTGATCATTTAGAGGAAGTAAAAGTCGTAACAAGGTTTCCGTAGGTGAACCTGCGGAAGGATCATTAACGGATTGTGAAGGGTGAGCGCCTCAGCTGCGTCTGCGCCCGACACTTTCTGCCGCTGACCCCGTTTGGACGCGGGGTCGGCTTTTCCCCACGGGGCTGCCTGAATGTGGAGCGGCACCCCGTGACAAATTGTTGCGCCCAGCGGACGCCAACACCGCGACCTTGGACGGTCGGCCAGGTGGCGGACGCGGGTACAAACGGCGCAACGCACTCATAGGTCGGCTTTCGACCCGCCACTGCACCGTGGCTCGAAGCGCTCGAAATGCGCGACCCGACCGCTGCGGGACCGCCTAGTACTGTAAACAGGAGCGGCGGAGCGCGAACGGCGAGTCGTGGTTACGTCGGTAGAAGGCGAGGCTGCGCGTTCCCGAAACGCCAGCCGAGTGCCCTCCCGACCGTTCGAGCGTGCAAGAACGAGACCCGACAATCGCGCGGCGACTGCCAAGTACGAGAGGAACGGCACAAGCGTCGGCGGTCGGTCAAGGAACTGGCGATGTGACGGGTCCGCTGTGCACCAGTGCATACCGTCCCGCCGTCCGCGGCAAGCGCCTCCGCGTCCTCGGGTGACGGAGGCTGCCGGTCGGTTCTTGCAGGCGAGGGATCTCGCTGGCACCGGTTCGCGTTGACGCGCGGCCGGTCATGGCACGGCGATGCGACGGCCGAGGTGCGCAGTACTCGATGGAGGAACCGCACGCTCCGATGACCGTCCCGCCCTCCGCGGCGTATGCGTACCGACCGTAATGGTTGCAGCAGCGCCGGCCGGCTTTTGAATTCGCCACACGAAACACGGTGCGAGATCGCGGTTAGGGGAGCGTCGACGTTGCCAGGCGTTTTGCTTGCTGCCGAGGGAAAGGCGGCACGGCCACGTCGCGCTCGTCGCGATTAGCGGGTCTGCGCGCTTTGGGAAGGTGCCGCAACGACTTGCCGAAAGAGGAAGCACGGAAGAACGAGGGACTTGGACGTCCCGACAATTGAACGCACTTGCGGCCAGGCCCTTGCTGGCTTCGTTCTTCCGCCTCGAGTAGGCTCGTACGCGGCTCCGGCGCCGAAAGTGGTCCTTGGCACCGACTTCGGTGGACGTGGGAAGTGCCGCGCAAGTACGGCGCGCCTGGCTCCACCTGTTGGCTAAAGTAGGCAGCCGGATCGGCATTTTGGTGTGCGGTGGCAAACCGTGGATGCGAAAAAAGCTTGTGCGATTTCGTGGAACAAAAAGCGGGGGTCCCCCTTTTTATGCGGAGGAGACCGACCCGCCTGCCGTGGTGAACCGCGACGCCACGGTAAAAACGGGAGAGGCTTGTCGATGGGACCGTGCATCCCGCGCTCCACGGAGGCCGGGAGGCGGCCGCCCGAGGAAATGTGTAGCCGTCGAGGCCCGCATCTGCGTGCACTCTTATCCAAATGGGTGTACCGCAGGCATTTTCTGGTTAGGCGGGCCAATGAGAGCGAGCACACAACGATACCTACGGGTCCGGCTTGGAGAACCGGCTTCGACGCCTCCCGAGTATTTATAGAGGGGTGGACCACGAAAGCACTCGCAAGTAGCGAAAGCGAAACGCCGTCCGAAACACACCGTTTGCTCGATTTGCGGCAGCCGAAAAAGGCGCGGCAGAGTTTTGGAGTCCAAGCGTGCGCTGAAAAGCGCCCTTCTTGGCCACTGTTTGGCCGAGTGCCAGAAACGTTTGGTTTTGACTGTACGGAATTGAACAAACACTTTTTCACGACTCTAAGCGGTGGATCACTCGGTTCTCGGGTCGATGAAGAACGCAGCCAGCTGCGAGACTTGGTGTGAATTGCAGGACACACTGAGCACTGATTCTTTGAACGCACATTGCGGCCTTGGGTCTTCCCTTGGCTTCGTCTGTCTGAGGGTCGGATCACATATCAAGAGAGCCTTCGGCGCACAAGGGAACGTGAGCCGTCGACTCGTTTTGACCGCGTCGGCAACACGGACAGCACGCTGAACACCTCACAGCGAGCGCCAACAGCGGCCACTCAAGGGCGAGACGGTGGCGACCGTCGTGCCAGAGCCCAACCGAAACGGGGGCGACCGACTGCATTGAGGATGTGGCACCTCGTTGAGACCGCCGCAGGACTTCGAGTCGGAAGGAAGCCTGCAGGGAAAGTGCGGTCGAGGTTGCGTACTCCTCTCTGCGACCGGGCGCGCAAGAGCTGCGAGAGCCACGGACGCGCAACTTTAACGCACGGTAAACACGAGGAGCGAAAGCCGGCCAGCAAAGCTTCTCCAGCCGTGCGCAAAGTGCGCGAGATCGCAGCCTTGCGTTGCGCTTGTTGCCCTCGAAGTAAGCAGGGTGTCCCGTAGACCGGGCGCTCGAACACGCTGCGGGGCCGTGCCTCCTCCAGGCTTTGCCGCGCGAACAGGGAACGTTCGCGCGCAAAGCGCAGGGA
>NW_027465269.1:30000-33537 GCF_043290135.1 Rhipicephalus microplus | reverse complement strand
TACCCGATGCGACGGCTCGGACTGAACATCATGCCGGTTCTTTCTTGGTGCACTTCATTGTGTGCCTCGAGATGGCCGGTGCTTTTACTTTGAAAAAATTAGAGTGCTCAACGCAGGCGAGTCGCCTGAATAAACTTGCATGGAATAATAGAACAAGACCTCGTTTCTGTTCTGTTGGTTTTTGGAATACGAGGTAATGATTAAGAGGGACGGACGGGGGCATTCGTATTGCGGCGCTAGAGGTGAAATTCTTGGACCGTCGCAAGACGAACTACTGCGAAAGCATTTGCCAAGAATGTTTTCATTGATCAAGAACGAAAGTCAGAGGTTCGAAGGCGATCAGATACCGCCCTAGTTCTGACCATAAACGATGCCAACCAGCGATCCGCCTGAGTTACTCAAATGACTCGGCGGGCAGCTTCCGGGAAACCAAAGTATTTGGGTTCCGGGGGAAGTATGGTTGCAAAGCTGAAACTTAAAGGAATTGACGGAAAGGGCACCACCAGGAGTGGAGCCTGCGGCTTAATTTGACTCAACACGGGAAAACTTACCCGGCCCGGACACTGGGAGGATTGACAGATTGAGAGCTCTTTCTTGATTCGGTGGATGGTGGTGCATGGCCGTTCTTAGTTGGTGGAGCGATTTGTCTGGTTAATTCCGATAACGAACGAGACTCTAGCCTATTAAATAGGTGCGGGGTTCCCAGCACCTTACAACCTTCTTAGAGGGACAAGCGGCTCCTAGCCGCACGAAACAGAGCAATAACAGGTCTGTGATGCCCTTAGATTGTCCGGGGCCGCACGCGCGCTACACTGAAGGAAGCAGCGTGTCTTTATCCCTGTCTGAAAAGACTGGGTAACCCGTGGAACTTCTTTCGTGATTGGGATAGGGGCTTGCAATTGTTCCCCTTGAACGAGGAATTCCCAGTAAGCGCGAGTCATAAGCTCGCGTTGATTACGTCCCTGCCCTTTGTACACACCGCCCGTCGCTACTACCGATTGAATGATTTAGTGAGGTCTTCGGACCGATGTCCGGCGCGGCCTTTCGGTTGCGCCGGTCTGTTGGAAAGATGACCAAACTTGATCATTTAGAGGAAGTAAAAGTCGTAACAAGGTTTCCGTAGGTGAACCTGCGGAAGGATCATTAACGGATTGTGAAGGGTGAGCGCCTCAGCTGCGTCTGCGCCCGACACTTTCTGCCGCTGACCCCGTTTGGACGCGGGGTCGGCTTTTCCCCACGGGGCTGCCTGAATGTGGAGCGGCACCCCGTGACAAATTGTTGCGCCCAGCGGACGCCAACACCGCGACCTTGGACGGTCGGCCAGGTGGCGGACGCGGGTACAAACGGCGCAACGCACTCATAGGTCGGCTTTCGACCCGCCACTGCACCGTGGCTCGAAGCGCTCGAAATGCGCGACCCGACCGCTGCGGGACCGCCTAGTACTGTAAACAGGAGCGGCGGAGCGCGAACGGCGAGTCGTGGTTACGTCGGTAGAAGGCGAGGCTGCGCGTTCCCGAAACGCCAGCCGAGTGCCCTCCCGACCGTTCGAGCGTGCAAGAACGAGACCCGACAATCGCGCGGCGACTGCCAAGTACGAGAGGAACGGCACAAGCGTCGGCGGTCGGTCAAGGAACTGGCGATGTGACGGGTCCGCTGTGCACCAGTGCATACCGTCCCGCCGTCCGCGGCAAGCGCCTCCGCGTCCTCGGGTGACGGAGGCTGCCGGTCGGTTCTTGCAGGCGAGGGATCTCGCTGGCACCGGTTCGCGTTGACGCGCGGCCGGTCATGGCACGGCGATGCGACGGCCGAGGTGCGCAGTACTCGATGGAGGAACCGCACGCTCCGATGACCGTCCCGCCCTCCGCGGCGTATGCGTACCGACCGTAATGGTTGCAGCAGCGCCGGCCGGCTTTTGAATTCGCCACACGAAACACGGTGCGAGATCGCGGTTAGGGGAGCGTCGACGTTGCCAGGCGTTTTGCTTGCTGCCGAGGGAAAGGCGGCACGGCCACGTCGCGCTCGTCGCGATTAGCGGGTCTGCGCGCTTTGGGAAGGTGCCGCAACGACTTGCCGAAAGAGGAAGCACGGAAGAACGAGGGACTTGGACGTCCCGACAATTGAACGCACTTGCGGCCAGGCCCTTGCTGGCTTCGTTCTTCCGCCTCGAGTAGGCTCGTACGCGGCTCCGGCGCCGAAAGTGGTCCTTGGCACCGACTTCGGTGGACGTGGGAAGTGCCGCGCAAGTACGGCGCGCCTGGCTCCACCTGTTGGCTAAAGTAGGCAGCCGGATCGGCATTTTGGTGTGCGGTGGCAAACCGTGGATGCGAAAAAAGCTTGTGCGATTTCGTGGAACAAAAAGCGGGGGTCCCCCTTTTTATGCGGAGGAGACCGACCCGCCCGCCGTGGTGAACCGCGACCGCCACGGTAAAAACGGGAGAGGCTTGTCGATGGGACCGTGCATCCCGCGCTCCACGGAGGCCGGGAGGCGGCCGCCCGAGGAAATGTGTAGCCGTCGAGGCCCGCATCTGCGTGCACTCTTATCCAAATGGGTGTACCGCAGGCATTTTCTGGTTAGGCGGGCCAATGAGAGCGAGCACACAACGATACCTACGGGTCCGGCTTGGAGAACCGGCTTCGACGCCTCCCGAGTATTTATAGAGGGGTGGACCACGAAAGCACTCGCAAGTAGCGGAAGCGAAACGCCGTCCGAAACACACCGTTTGCTCGATTTGCGGCAGCCGAAAAAGGCGCGGCAGAGTTTTGGAGTCCAAGCGTGCGCTGAAAAGCGCCCTTCTTGGCCACTGTTTGGCCGAGTGCCAGAAACGTTTGGTTTTGACTGTACGGAATTGAACAAACACTTTTTCACGACTCTAAGCGGTGGATCACTCGGTTCTCGGGTCGATGAAGAACGCAGCCAGCTGCGAGACTTGGTGTGAATTGCAGGACACACTGAGCACTGATTCTTTGAACGCACATTGCGGCCTTGGGTCTTCCCTTGGCTTCGTCTGTCTGAGGGTCGGATCACATATCAAGAGAGCCAGCCTTCGGCGCACAAGGGAACGTGAGCCGTCGACTCGTTTTGACCGCGTCGGCAACACGGACAGCACGCTGAACACCTCACAGCGAGCGCCAACAGCGGCCACTCAAGGGCGAGACGGTGGCGACCGTCGTGCCAGAGCCCAACCGAAACGGGGGCGACCGACTGCATTGAGGATGTGGCACCTCGTTGAGACCGCCGCAGGACTTCGAGTCGGAAGGAAGCCTGCAGGGAAAGTGCGGTCGAGGTTGCGTACTCCTCTCTGCGACCGGGCGCGCAAGAGCTGCGAGAGCCACGGACGCGCAACTTTAACGCACGGTAAACACGAGGAGCGAAAGCCGGCCAGCAAAGCTTCTCCAGCCGTGCGCAAAGTGCGCGAGATCGCAGCCTTGCGTTGCGCTTGTTGCCCTCGAAGTAAGCAGGGTGTCCCGTAGACCGGGCGCTCGAACACGCTGCGGGGCCGTGCCTCCTCCAGGCTTTGCCGCGCGAACAGGGAACGT
>NW_027465269.1:12500-22500 GCF_043290135.1 Rhipicephalus microplus | reverse complement strand
TCCCGGTGGTGCCGCACCCGGGCTCGCCCCGGCTGACGCAGTTTTCGCGCCGCCCCGGCTGACGCGGTTTCGTGCCGCCCCGGCAGACGCGGTTTTCGCGCCGCCCCGGCTGACGCGGTTTTTGCCGCCCCGGCTGACGCAGTTCGGACTTAGCACTTTTCGGCTGTGCCTGGCTGGCGGCCCACTCACTCGATCGCCATGTCTGTTTGCCACAGTTTTCCCGGTGGTGCCGCACCCGGGCTCGCCCCGGCTGACGCAGTTTTCGCGCCGCCCCGGCTGACGCGGTTTCGTGCCGCCCCGGCAGACGCGGTTTTCGCGCCGCCCCGGCTGACGCGGTTTCGTGCCGCCCCGGCAGACGCGGTTTTTTGCCGCCCCAGCTGACGCAGTTCGGACTTAGCACTTTTTGGCTGAGCCTTGCTGGCGGCCCACTCACTCGATCGCCATGTCTGTTTGCCACAGTTTTCCCGGTGGTGCCGCACCCGGGCTCGCCCCGGCAGACGCGTTTTTTTTTTCTTTCGCCCCGGCTGACGCAGTTTTCGCGCCGCCCCGGCAGACGCGGTTTTCGCGCCGCCCCGGCAGACGCGGTTTTTTGCGCCGCCCCGGCTGACGCGGTTTTTTGCCGCCCCGGCTGACGCAGTTCGGACTTGGCACTTTTTGGCTGAGCCTGGCTGGCGGCCCACTCACTCGATCGCCATGTCTGTTTGCCACAGTTTTCCCGGTGGTGCCGCACCCGGGCTCGCCCCGGCTGACGCAGTTTTCGCGCCGCCCCGGCAGACGCGGTTTCGTGCCGCCCCGGCAGACGCGGTTTTTTGCGCCGCCCCGGCTGACGCGGTTTTTTGCCGCCCCGGCTGACACGGTTCGGACTTTGCACTTTTCGGCTGTGCCTGGCTGGCGGCCCACTCACTCGATCGCCATGTCTGTTTGCCACAGTTTTCCCGGTGGTGCCGCACCCGGGCTCGCCCCGGCAGACGCGTTTTTTTTTTTTTTTCTTTCGCCCCGGCTGACGCAGTTTTCGCGCCGCCCCGGCTGACGCGGTTTCGTGCCGCCCCGGCAGACGCGGTTTTTTGCGCCGCCCCGGCTGACGTGGTTTTTGCCGCCCCGGCTGACGCAGTTCGGACTTTGCACTTTTTGGCTGAGCCTGGCTGGCGGCCCACTCACTCGATCGCCATGTCTGTTTGCCACAGTTTTCCCGGTGGTGCCGCACCCGGGCTCGCCCCGGCAGACGCGTTTTTTTTTTTTCCTTCGCCCCGGCAGACGTGGTTCCCCCCCCCCCCCTCCGTCTTTCTTTTTGTTTTTTTTTTTCGCCGCGGCTGAAGTGGATTTTTCGGTGCCTCGACGCCCCGGTAGTCGCGGTTTTTCCGTTTCCGCACGGCCCCGGCTGACGCTGCTCGGTCACAGTCGCCTTTTGTGGTGATTGCAGACTTCTTGAGCGCGGGTGTTTTTTTTTTTTGTTGTTGTTGTTGTTTTATTACGCATTCGCTCCAGCAGACGCTGTTTAGACTTTTTGTTTCCTCTTTTATCCTGCGACGAGGTGACGAGGTTTATTCGGTGCCCCGCCGCCCCGGCTGAAGTGATTTTTCCTGTCCCGTGCCGCCCCGGCTGACGCGGTTGGGACTTCGCGTTTGTTCGGCCGCCACGGGTTTTGGCGCACTCGCTCGGTTGCTTGTTGTTGCCACTTGTTGCGAACCCAGGTTTCTTGAGCGAGCGCGGGCGTTTTTTCTTCCTTTCTTTCTTTGTTCTATGTGTTAGCGAATCGGCCTTTAATATCACACGAGGACTCACAACCAACAATTTTCAGTTTGAAGTGTAAAAAATCTGCAGGTGTTGACGTAACTGACTTGCCCCGTACCCTTGAGTACATCCATGAAGTTCTCGTAGTACTACTAAATCGCATTATTCCAAGTGGAGAAATTCCCATAAACTTGCAAACCTCTACACGAAAATCGGTGCGCGTGATAAAGTTGAAAATTATCGTCCGATATCAAATGTGCCTTCTATAACACAAATTCTAGGAAAAAAAAAAAAAAAAACACTTGTTCGCCGTTTTCTGCGCCGTGACTGGCAGCACTCCGGCGAAGCGAAACGGGGTCGATTCGAGCACGATATCGGCGTCTTTCGACGTGCTCGCCGGCGACCGTCGCACGAGTACGTCGCACGAGCGCGTCTGCCGGGGCGCCGTTTGCGAAGCCGACGCAAAAGTGGGAACCGCCGCTCGGATGATCGCCGCTTTCGGCAGAGTGAGTGTTGGCACTCCGGGGAAGCGAAACAGCGTGAATGCGCCCACGAAATCGGCGTATTTTGAAGTGCCCGCCGGCGACCGTCGCACGAGTACGGTAAACCGCGTCAGCCGGGGCGTAGTTCGGGACGCCGACGAAAAAGTGGGAAGCGCAACTCGGATCTTCGCCGTTTTTGCAGGAGTGAGTGGCGGCCCTCCTGCGAGACCAAGAAGCATCGATTCGTGCACGAATTCGGCGCCTTTCGACGTGATCGCCGGCGACCGTCGCTCGAGTAGGGCAAACCGCGTCTGCCGGGGCGGGCTTCGGGACGCCGATGCGAAAGTGGGAAACGCTGCTCGGATGTTCGCCGTTTTTGGCCGAGTGAGTGCTGGCACACGGGCGAAGCCAAACGGGGCCGATTACGGCACGATATCGGCGTCTTTCGACGTGCCCGCCGGCGACCGTCGCACGAGTACGGTAAACCGCGTCAGCCCGGGCGGAGTTCGGGACGCCGATGCGAAAGTGGAGAACGCCGCTCGGATCTTCGCCGTTTTTGGAGGAGTGAGTGGCGGCACTCCGGAGAAGCCAGGGAGCGCCAATTAGCGCACGATATCGGCGTCTTTCGACGCGCTCGCCGGCGACCGTCGCACGAGTAGGGCAAACCGCGTCTGCCGGGGCGGGGTTTACGACGCCGACGCAAAAGTGGGAACCGCCGCTCGGATGTTGGCCGTTTTTGGCAGAGTGAGTGCTGGCACTCCGGCGACGCGAAAGAGCGCGAATGCGCCCACGAAAGTGGCGTATTTGGACGTGCGTGACGGCGACCGCTGCAGGAGTACGAAAAACCACGTCAGCCGGGGCGAGCGACACACGGCGGTCTGGGTGCTTATCGCTGCTATTATAGGGGCACCCCGGCAGACGCAGAAAAAAAAAAAAAAATTTTCGACCTTCTTTTTTGCTGGTCGAGCTCGGGTAACCCAGGTCGCAATGGGAGCCGCGCACGAAAGCGGCGTCGCGAGACGCGTTCGCGGTCGCTAGTCGCACGAGCTCGGCAACCGCGTCAGCCGGCGCGGAGTTCGGGATGCCGACGGCTAAGTGGGTACCGCTGCTCGGATGTTCGCCGTTTTTGGCCGAGTGAGTGCTGGCACTCCGGTGAAGCCAAGGAGCGCCAATTCGTGCACGATATCGGCGTCTTTCGACGTGCCCGCCGGCCACCGCCGCACGAGTACGGCAAACCGCGTCTGCCGGGGCGGGGTTCGCGACGCGTACGCAATAGTGGGAACCGTCGCTCGGATGTTCGTCGTCTTTGGCCGAGCGAGTGCTGGCACTCCGGCGAAGCGAAACGGGGCCGATTCGGGCACGATATCGGCGTATTTCGACGTGCTCGCCGGCGACCGTCGCACGAGTACGGCAAAGCGCGTCTGCCGGGGCGAGGTTTGCGACGCCGACGAAAAAGTGGGAAGCGCCGCTCGGATCTTCGCCGTTTTTGCAGGAGTGAGTGGCGGCCCTCCTGCGAGACCAAGAAGCATCGACTCGCGCACGATATCGGTGTCTTTCGACGTGCCCGCCGGCCACCGCCGCACGAGTACGGCAAACCGCGTATGCCGGGGCGGGGTTGGCGACGCCGACGCAAAAGTGGGAACCGCCACTAGGATGTTCGCCGTTTTTGGCAGAGTGAGTGCTGGCACTCCGGCGAAGCGAAAGAGCGCGAATGCGCCCACGAAAGTGGCGTGTTTGGACGTGCTTGACGACGACCACCGCAGGAAAACGAAAAACCACGTCAGCCGGGGCGAGCGACCCATGGCGGTCTGGGTGCTTATCGCTGCTATTATAGGGGCACCCCGGCAGACGCAAAAAAAAAAAAAAATTTTTTTCGACATTCTTTTTTGCTCGTCGACCTCGGGTGACCCAGGTCGCAGTGGGAGCCGCGCACGAAAGCGGCGTCGCGAGACGGCTTCGCGGTCGCTAGTCGCACGAGCTCGGCAACCGCGTCTGCCGGGGCGGAGTTCGGGACGCCGACGGCTAAGTGGGAACCGCCGCTCGGATGTTCGCCGTTTGTGGCCGAGTGAGTGCTGGCACTCCGGCGAAGCCAAACGGGGCCGATTCCGGCACGATATCGGCGTCTTTCTACGTGCTCGCCGGCGACCGTCGACGAGTACGGCAAAGTGCGTCTGCCGGGGCGGGGTTTGCGACGCGTACGCAATAGTGAGAACCGTCGCTCGGATGTTCGTCGTCTTTCGCCGAGCCAGTGCTGGCAATCCGGCGAAGCCGAACGGAGCCGATTCGGGCACGATATCGGCGTCTTTCCACGTGCTCGCCGGCGACCGTCGCACGAGTACGGTAAACCGCGTCAGCCGGGGCGGAGTTCGGGACGCCGATGCGAAAGTGGGAAGCGCCGCTCGGATCTTCGCCGTTTTTGGAGGAGTCAGTGGCGGCACTCCGGTGAAGCCAAGGTGCGCCAATTCGCGCACGATATCGGCGTCTTTCGACGTGCCCGCCGGCCACCGTCGCACGAGTACGGCAAACCTCGTCTGCCGGGGCGGGGTTTGCGACGCCGACGCAAAAGTGGGAACCGCCGCTCGGATGTTCGCCGTTTTTGGCAGAGTGAGTGCTGGCACTCCGGCGAAGCGAAAGAGCGCGAATGCGCCCACGAAAGTGGCGTGTTTGGACGTGCTTGACGACGACCACCGCAGGAAAACGAAAAACCACGTCAGCCGGGGCGAGCGACCCATGGCGGTCTGGGTGCTTATCGCTGCTATTATAGGGGCACCCCGGCAGACGCAAAAAAAAAAAAAATTTTTTTCGACATTCTTTTTTGCTCGTCGACCTCGGGTGACCCAGGTCGCAGTGGGAGCCGCGCACGAAAGCGGCGTCGCGAGACGGCTTCGCGGTCGCTAGTCGCACGAGCTCGGCAACCGCGTCTGCCGGGGCGGAGTTCGGGACGCCGACGGCTAAGTGGGAACCGCCGCTCGGATGTTCGCCGTTTGTGGCCGAGTGAGTGCTGGCACTCCGGCGAAGCCAAACGGGGCCGATTCCGGCACGATATCGGCGTCTTTCTACGTGCTCGCCGGCGACCGTCGCACGAGTACGGCAAAGTGCGTCTGCCGGGGCGGGGTTTGCGACGCGTACGCAATAGTGAGAACCGTCGCTCGGATGTTCGTCGTCTTTCGCCGAGCCAGTGCTGGCACTCCGGCGAAGCCGAACGGAGCCGATTCGGGCACGATATCGGCGTCTTTCCACGTGCTCGCCGGCGACCGTCGCACGAGTACGGTAAACCGCGTCAGCCGGGGCGGAGTTCGGGACGCCGATGCGAAAGTGGGAAGCGCCGCTCGGATCTTCGCCGTTTTTGGAGGAGTCAGTGGCGGCACTCCGGTGAAGCCAAGGTGCGCCAATTCGCGCACGATATCGGCGTCTTTCGACGTGCCCGCCGGCCACCGTCGCACGAGTACGGCAAACCTCGTCTGCCGGGGCGGGGTTTGCGACGCCGACGCAAAAGTGGGAACCGCCGCTCGGATGTTCGCCGTTTTTGGCAGAGTGAGTGCTGGCACTCCGGCGAAGCGAAAGAGCGTGAATGCGCCCACGAAAGTAGCGTATTTGGACGTGCTTGACGGCGACCGCCGCAGGAGTACGAAAAACCACGTCAGCCGGGGCGAGCGACCCACGGCGGTCTGGGTGCTTATCGCTGCTATTATAGGGGCACCCCGGCAGACGCAGAAAGAAAAAAAAAAATGGGGACATGGCGTGCGTCACCGTGCGGCTTCGCAGCGTTGCCGAAGTCGCCGAGCCCTTCGACTGAGCCGAACGGCGGACAGGGAACGTTGGTCGGCCGTTCTAACCTGTCGGTGCCACGCCGAGACGTCGTTAAGGAAAACCGCGTCGTGGGCCTCTACGACGCCGTCGAGTCGTTGTACGTTTGGTGTCCAGCGTGTCGGCGGCGAGTAGCGGACACGTCGTTCACGACTTCGGTCTTTCGCAGTCGACGCGAACTTGCGGAGAGTCGTGGTGCCTCACGTTTTCGGCAGAAACCGCGGCGGAATTTTCCCGTGCGTGCGCGCACGACCTCGGTGCTGTGCCGTCAGCGTAGTGTTGCACAAACTCGTGGCCTACCCAAGGTGCGGTACGTTTGCGGCCGTATCCTCGGTGGGAATTTCGTGAGTAGGGTCGCAAATTCTACGACCTCGGCGGGTTTGAGAGCGACGTAGACTTGTGGCACGCTCAACATGCCACACGTTTCGGGGCACACCCGCGGTGAAATTTTCTCGAGTACGCTCGTATTAGGGCCCAAGGAGGTCTGGGTACTTATCGCTGCTATTATGTGGGGGTTCTCGTGAGCGGCGTACGCGAAAGCGACCGGGTGTCTGATATGCGGCGGGCTTCGGCCTCGTCAAGCGTGTCCTCGGGTCTGCTCCAGGGGAATCCACGGCAGTCGTCTGCAGCCTCATCCGCTTGATGCGTTAGGGGCTGGTTGTCGGACGGTGCCGTTTTACCACGATATCGAGGTGTGTTCCGTGTCGTCCTCGGGCGATTCAGATGCGAAAGCGCCGAAGACGCGGGCGTGACCCGTCGTCTGGCGGCTTTGCAGTCTCGGCTCCGTTGCTAGTTCCGGCCGGTCCACCGACAGTGCAGCGGGCTTGGGCAACCCGCACGGCGCGACCGAGTCGATGCAACGAAAAAGAGCGAGCATGAACGTGCTTCTTGCCGCACGGCTCCCACTCGTCTTTCGGGAAGGTTGTGCCGTAGCGAGCTCGAACGCCGTCATCTCGGAGTGCAAAATAAGCGTGTTGGGGCGCCTGAAGGTGGCCTCCGCCGCACACAGACTGCGTCCGGCCCGCCGAGGGCGAGGACGGACGCGCAGTCGAACGATTACCTGGTTGATCCTGCCAGTAATCATATGCTTGTCTCAAAGATTAAGCCATGCATGTCTAAGTACATGCCGAAATAAGGCGAAACCGCGAATGGCTCATTAAATCAGTTATGGTTCCTTAGATCGTTTCTTCCTACTTGGATAACTGTGGCAATTCTAGAGCTAATACATGCAGTGAGCCTGGAGCCCTTTGGGTAACGGGTGCTTTTATTAGACCAAGATCGATCGGGTTTCGGCCCGTATTGTGTGGTGACTCTGGATAACTTTGTGCTGATCGCATGGCCACGAGCCGGCGACGTTTCTTTCAAGTGTCTGCCTTATCAACTTTCGATGGTAGGTTACTTGCTTACCATGGTTGTTACGGGTAACGGAGAATCAGGGTTCGATTCCGGAGAGGGAGCCTGAGAAACGGCTACCACATCCAAGGAAGGCAGCAGGCGCGCAAATTACCCACTCCCGGCACGGGGAGGTAGTGACGAAAAATAACAATACGGGACTCTTTTGAGGCCCCGTAATTGAAATGAGTACACTCTAAATCCTTTAACGAGGATCAATTGGAGGGCAAGTCTGGTGCCAGCAGCCGCGGTAATTCCAGCTCCAATAGCGTATACTAAAGCTGCTGCGGTTAAAAAGCTCGTAGTTGGATCTCAGTTCCAGACGAGTAGTGCATCTACCCGATGCGACGGCTCGGACTGAACATCATGCCGGTTCTTTCTTGGTGCACTTCATTGTGTGCCTCGAGATGGCCGGTGCTTTTACTTTGAAAAAATTAGAGTGCTCAACGCAGGCGAGTCGCCTGAATAAACTTGCATGGAATAATAGAACAAGACCTCGTTTCTGTTCTGTTGGTTTTTGGAATACGAGGTAATGATTAAGAGGGACGGACGGGGGCATTCGTATTGCGGCGCTAGAGGTGAAATTCTTGGACCGTCGCAAGACGAACTACTGCGAAAGCATTTGCCAAGAATGTTTTCATTGATCAAGAACGAAAGTCAGAGGTTCGAAGGCGATCAGATACCGCCCTAGTTCTGACCATAAACGATGCCAACCAGCGATCCGCCTGAGTTACTCAAATGACTCGGCGGGCAGCTTCCGGGAAACCAAAGTATTTGGGTTCCGGGGGAAGTATGGTTGCAAAGCTGAAACTTAAAGGAATTGACGGAAGGGCACCACCAGGAGTGGAGCCTGCGGCTTAATTTGACTCAACACGGGAAAACTTACCCGGCCCGGACACTGGGAGGATTGACAGATTGAGAGCTCTTTCTTGATTCGGTGGATGGTGGTGCATGGCCGTTCTTAGTTGGTGGAGCGATTTGTCTGGTTAATTCCGATAACGAACGAGACTCTAGCCTATTAAATAGGTGCGGGGTTCCCAGCACCTTACAACCTTCTTAGAGGGACAAGCGGCTCCTAGCCGCACGAAACAGAGCAATAACAGGTCTGTGATGCCCTTAGATGTCCGGGGCCGCACGCGCGCTACACTGAAGGAAGCAGCGTGTCTTTATCCCTGTCTGAAAAGACTGGGTAACCCGTGGAACTTCTTTCGTGATTGGGATAGGGGCTTGCAATTGTTCCCCTTGAACGAGGAATTCCCAGTAAGCGCGAGTCATAAGCTCGCGTTGATTACGTCCCTGCCCTTTGTACACACCGCCCGTCGCTACTACCGATTGAATGATTTAGTGAGGTCTTCGGACCGATGTCCGGCGCGGCCTTTCGGTTGCGCCGGTCTGTTGGAAAGATGACCAAACTTGATCATTTAGAGGAAGTAAAAGTCGTAACAAGGTTTCCGTAGGTGAACCTGCGGAAGGATCATTAACGGATTGTGAAGGGTGAGCGCCTCAGCTGCGTCTGCGCCCGACACTTTCTGCCGCTGACCCCGTTTGGACGCGGGGTCGGCTTTTCCCCACGGGGCTGCCTGAATGTGGAGCGGCACCCCGTGACAAATTGTTGCGCCCAGCGGACGCCAACACCGCGACCTTGGACGGTCGGCCAGGTGGCGGACGCGGGTACAAACGGCGCAACGCACTCATAGGTCGGCTTTCGACCCGCCACTGCACCGTGGCTCGAAGCGCTCGAAATGCGCGACCCGACCGCTGCGGGACCGCCTAGTACTGTAAACAGGAGCGGCGGAGCGCGAACGGCGAGTCGTGGTTACGTCGGTAGAAGGCGAGGCTGCGCGTTCCCGAAACGCCAGCCGAGTGCCCTCCCGACCGTTCGAGCGTGCAAGAACGAGACCCGACAATCGCGCGGCGACTGCCAAGTACGAGAGGAACGGCACAAGCGTCGGCGGTCGGTCAAGGAACTGGCGATGTGACGGGTCCGCTGTGCACCAGTGCATACCGTCCCGCCGTCCGCGGCAAGCGCCTCCGCGTCCTCGGGTGACGGAGGCTGCCGGTCGGTTCTTGCAGGCGAGGGATCTCGCTGGCACCGGTTCGCGTTGACGCGCGGCCGGTCATGGCACGGCGATGCGACGGCCGAGGTGCGCAGTACTCGATGGAGGAACCGCACGCTCCGATGACCGTCCCGCCCTCCGCGGCGTATGCGTACCGACCGTAATGGTTGCAGCAGCGCCGGCCGGCTTTTGAATTCGCCACACGAAACACGGTGCGAGATCGCGGTTAGGGGAGCGTCGACGTTGCCAGGCGTTTTGCTTGCTGCCGAGGGAAAGGCGGCACGGCCACGTCGCGCTCGTCGCGATTAGCGGGTCTGCGCGCTTTGGGAAGGTGCCGCAACGACTTGCCGAAAGAGGAAGCACGGAAGAACGAGGGACTTGGACGTCCCGACAATTGAACGCACTTGCGGCCAGGCCCTTGCTGGCTTCGTTCTTCCGCCTCGAGTAGGCTCGTACGCGGCTCCGGCGCCGAAAGTGGTCCTTGGCACCGACTTCGGTGGACGTGGGAAGTGCCGCGCAAGTACGGCGCGC
>NW_027465269.1:0-5000 GCF_043290135.1 Rhipicephalus microplus | reverse complement strand
CATTTTGATGTCGCCCCGGCTGACGTGGTTTTCGTTTTTCCGTGCCGCCCCGGCTGACGCGGTTTTCGTTTTTCCGTGCCGCCCCGGCTGACGCAGTTTTTGCGCCGCCCCGGCTGACGCGGTTTTCGCGCCGCCCCGGCTGACGCGGTTCCGACTTTGCACTTTTTGGCTCACCCCGGCTGGCGGCCCACTCACTCGATCGCCAGGTCTGTTTGCCCCGGTGGTTCCACCGCCAGGCTTAAGCGCGAACTTTTTTTGTTTGTTTTCTTTTGATTAAGCGCAAGCTTTTTTCTTTGTTTTCTTTTGATTAAGCGCGGGCTTTTTTCTTTGTTTTTTTTGCATTCGCCCCGGCAGACGCGGTTTTTGCGCCGCCCCGGCTGACGCGGTTTTTGCCGCCCCGGCTGACGCAGTTCGGACTTAGCACTTTTCGGCTGTGCCTGGCTGGCGGCCCACTCACTCGATCGCCATGTCTGTTTGCCACAGTTTTCCCGGTGGTGCCGCACCCGGGCTCGCCCCGGCTGACGCGGTTTCGTGCCGCCCCGGCAGACGCGGTTTTCGCGCCGCCCCGGCTGACGCGGTTTCGTGCCGCCCCGGCAGACGCGGTTTTTTGCCGCCCCGGCAGACGCGTTTTTTTTTTCTTTCGCCCCGGCTGACGCAGTTTTCGCGCCGCCCCGGCAGACGCGGTTTTCGCGCCGCCCCGGCAGACGCGGTTTTTTGCGCCGCCCCGGCTGACGCAGTTCGGACTTGGCACTTTTTGGCTGAGCCTGGCTGGCGGCCCACTCACTCGATCGCCATGTCTGTTTGCCACAGTTTTCCCGGTGGTGCCGCACCCGGGCTCGCCCCGGCTGACGCAGTTTTCGCGCCGCCCCGGCTGACGCGGTTTCGTGCCGCCCCGGCAGACGCGGTTTTTTGCGCCGCCCCGGCTGACGCGGTTTTTTGCCGCCCCGGCTGACGCAGTTCGGACTTGGCACTTTTCGGCTGTGCCTGGCTGGCGGCCCACTCACTCGATCGCCATGTCTGTTTGCCACAGTTTTCCCGGTGGTGCCGCACCCGGGCTCGCCCCGGCAGACGCGTTTTTTTTTTTTCTTTCGCCCCGGCTGACGCAGTTTTCGCGCCGCCCCGGCTGACGCGGTTTCGTGCCGCCCCGGCAGACGCGGTTTTTTGCGCCGCCCCGGCTGACGCGGTTTTTGCCGCCCCGGCTGACGCAGTTCGGACTTAGCACTTTTTGGCTGAGCCTGGCTGGTGGCCCACTCACTCGATCGCCATGTCTGTTAGCCACAGTTTTCCCGGTGGTGCCGCACCCGGGCTCGCCCCGGCTGACGCAGTTTTCGCGCCGCCCCGGCTGACGCGGTTTCGTGCCGCCCCGGCAGACGCGGTTTTCGCGCCGCCCCGGCTGACGCGGTTTTTGCCGCCCCGGCTGACGCAGTTCGGACTTAGCACTTTTCGGCTGTGCCTGGCTGGCGGCCCACTCACTCGATCGCCATGTCTGTTTGCCACAGTTTTCCCGGTGGTGCCGCACCCGGGCTCGCCCCGGCTGACGCAGTTTTCGCGCCGCCCCGGCTGACGCGGTTTCGTGCCGCCCCGGCAGACGCGGTTTTCGCGCCGCCCCGGCTGACGCGGTTTCGTGCCGCCCCGGCAGACGCGGTTTTTTTGCCGCCCCAGCTGACGCAGTTCGGACTTAGCACTTTTTGGCTGAGCCTTGCTGGCGGCCCACTCACTCGATCGCCATGTCTGTTTGCCACAGTTTTCCCGGTGGTGCCGCACCCGGGCTCGCCCCGGCAGACGCGTTTTTTTTTTTCTTTCGCCCCGGCTGACGCAGTTTTCGCGCCGCCCCGGCAGACGCGGTTTTCGCGCCGCCCCGGCAGACGCGGTTTTTTGCGCCGCCCCGGCTGACGCGGTTTTTTGCCGCCCCGGCTGACGCAGTTCGGACTTGGCACTTTTTGGCTGAGCCTGGCTGGCGGCCCACTCACTCGATCGCCATGTCTGTTTGCCACAGTTTTCCCGGTGGTGCCGCACCCGGGCTCGCCCCGGCTGACGCAGTTTTCGCGCCGCCCCGGCAGACGCGGTTTCGTGCCGCCCCGGCAGACGCGGTTTTTTGCGCCGCCCCGGCTGACGCGGTTTTTTGCCGCCCCGGCTGACACGGTTCGGACTTTGCACTTTTCGGCTGTGCCTGGCTGGCGGCCCACTCACTCGATCGCCATGTCTGTTTGCCACAGTTTTCCCGGTGGTGCCGCACCCGGGCTCGCCCCGGCAGACGCGTTTTTTTTTTTTTTTCTTTCGCCCCGGCTGACGCAGTTTTCGCGCCGCCCCGGCTGACGCGGTTTCGTGCCGCCCCGGCAGACGCGGTTTTTTGCGCCGCCCCGGCTGACGTGGTTTTTGCCGCCCCGGCTGACGCAGTTCGGACTTTGCACTTTTTGGCTGAGCCTGGCTGGCGGCCCACTCACTCGATCGCCATGTCTGTTTGCCACAGTTTTCCCGGTGGTGCCGCACCCGGGCTCGCCCCGGCAGACGCGTTTTTTTTTTTTCCTTCGCCCCGGCAGACGTGGTTCCCCCCCCCCCCCTCCGTCTTTCTTTTTGTTTTTTTTTTTCGCCGCGGCTGAAGTGGATTTTTCGGTGCCTCGACGCCCCGGTAGTCGCGGTTTTTCCGTTTCCGCACGGCCCCGGCTGACGCTGCTCGGTCACAGTCGCCTTTTGTGGTGATTGCAGACTTCTTGAGCGCGGGTGTTTTTTTTTTTTGTTGTTGTTGTTGTTTATTACGCATTCGCTCCAGCAGACGCTGTTTAGACTTTTTGTTTCCTCTTTTATCCTGCGACGAGGTGACGAGGTTTATTCGGTGCCCCGCCGCCCCGGCTGAAGTGATTTTTCCTGTCCCGTGCCGCCCCGGCTGACGCGGTTGGGACTTCGCGTTTGTTCGGCCGCCACGGGTTTTGGCGCACTCGCTCGGTTGCTTGTTGTTGCCACTTGTTGCGAACCCAGGTTTCTTGAGCGAGCGCGGGCGTTTTTTCTTCCTTTCTTTCTTTGTTCTATGTGTTAGCGAATCGGCCTTTAATATCACACGAGGACTCACAACCAACAATTTTCAGTTTGAAGTGTAAAAAATCTGCAGGTGTTGACGTAACTGACTTGCCCCGTACCCTTGAGTACATCCATGAAGTTCTCGTAGTACTACTAAATCGCATTATTCCAAGTGGAGAAATTCCCATAAACTTGCAAACCTCTACACGAAAATCGGTGCGCGTGATAAAGTTGAAAATTATCGTCCGATATCAAATGTGCCTTCTATAACACAAATTCTAGGAAAAAAAAAAAAAAAAACACTTGTTCGCCGTTTTCTGCGCCGTGACTGGCAGCACTCCGGCGAAGCGAAACGGGGTCGATTCGAGCACGATATCGGCGTCTTTCGACGTGCTCGCCGGCGACCGTCGCACGAGTACGTCGCACGAGCGCGTCTGCCGGGGCGCCGTTTGCGAAGCCGACGCAAAAGTGGGAACCGCCGCTCGGATGATCGCCGCTTTCGGCAGAGTGAGTGTTGGCACTCCGGGGAAGCGAAACAGCGTGAATGCGCCCACGAAATCGGCGTATTTTGAAGTGCCCGCCGGCGACCGTCGCACGAGTACGGTAAACCGCGTCAGCCGGGGCGTAGTTCGGGACGCCGACGAAAAAGTGGGAAGCGCAACTCGGATCTTCGCCGTTTTTGCAGGAGTGAGTGGCGGCCCTCCTGCGAGACCAAGAAGCATCGATTCGTGCACGAATTCGGCGCCTTTCGACGTGATCGCCGGCGACCGTCGCTCGAGTAGGGCAAACCGCGTCTGCCGGGGCGGGCTTCGGGACGCCGATGCGAAAGTGGGAAACGCTGCTCGGATGTTCGCCGTTTTTGGCCGAGTGAGTGCTGGCACACGGGCGAAGCCAAACGGGGCCGATTACGGCACGATATCGGCGTCTTTCGACGTGCCCGCCGGCGACCGTCGCACGAGTACGGTAAACCGCGTCAGCCCGGGCGGAGTTCGGGACGCCGATGCGAAAGTGGAGAACGCCGCTCGGATCTTCGCCGTTTTTGGAGGAGTGAGTGGCGGCACTCCGGAGAAGCCAGGGAGCGCCAATTAGCGCACGATATCGGCGTCTTTCGACGCGCTCGCCGGCGACCGTCGCACGAGTAGGGCAAACCGCGTCTGCCGGGGCGGGGTTTACGACGCCGACGCAAAAGTGGGAACCGCCGCTCGGATGTTGGCCGTTTTTGGCAGAGTGAGTGCTGGCACTCCGGCGACGCGAAAGAGCGCGAATGCGCCCACGAAAGTGGCGTATTTGGACGTGCGTGACGGCGACCGCTGCAGGAGTACGAAAAACCACGTCAGCCGGGGCGAGCGACACACGGCGGTCTGGGTGCTTATCGCTGCTATTATAGGGGCACCCCGGCAGACGCAGAAAAAAAAAAAAAAATTTTCGACCTTCTTTTTTGCTGGTCGAGCTCGGGTAACCCAGGTCGCAATGGGAGCCGCGCACGAAAGCGGCGTCGCGAGACGCGTTCGCGGTCGCTAGTCGCACGAGCTCGGCAACCGCGTCAGCCGGCGCGGAGTTCGGGATGCCGACGGCTAAGTGGGTACCGCTGCTCGGATGTTCGCCGTTTTTGGCCGAGTGAGTGCTGGCACTCCGGTGAAGCCAAGGAGCGCCAATTCGTGCACGATATCGGCGTCTTTCGACGTGCCCGCCGGCCACCGCCGCACGAGTACGGCAAACCGCGTCTGCCGGGGCGGGGTTCGCGACGCGTACGCAATAGTGGGAACCGTCGCTCGGATGTTCGTCGTCTTTGGCCGAGCGAGTGCTGGCACTCCGGCGAAGCGAAACGGGGCCGATTCGGGCACGATATCGGCGTATTTCGACGTGCTCGCCGGCGACCGTCGCACGAGTACGGCAAAGCGCGTCTGCCGGGGCGAGGTTTGCGACGCCGACGAAAAAGTGGGAAGCGCCGCTCGGATCTTCGCCGTTTTTGCAGGAGTGAGTGG
>NW_027465268.1:0-33637 GCF_043290135.1 Rhipicephalus microplus | reverse complement strand
AGTTTTCCTGAGCTCGCCACCAGGGCCAGGCGCGGCGTTGTCATCGCTCCGCAACCTCAGCTTCCGTATATACTTTTCAGCGAGTTCGCTGGTAAAGGAGAGAGAAAACGCTTAAACGTGAGACCTCTAACTCGCCTCGCCCTTGACGGATCTAAGAAAATTCCGGCAGTTGATTTATGACGCAATGAACTCCTTTAAGGAAGCCATTGGATGATTATTTGGAAAAGCGTTGCAATGCCCTTTTAGTCGGCAGTTTTCTTCTAGTTACTTTTATGCTGCTTCCTTTTGCTTCTGCTCCCGTCTATAGTTGTTTGACGTCATAATTGCTTATGTCACTGACTTTCTTAAATGTTGATTATACTTGACAGCTAAGCATATTCTATTTATACACTTGAGTTAGTCAATGTCATTTGTTGCTGTTGTCTCCATGGGAGGCGTTCTGTAAAAGTTTATTGCACGATTCCAAGACGATTCGAAGGAACTCTAAAAGCCGGCGATGGCGATGAGTAGCAGTCTGCCGGCTCTCCACTTTACCCAATCATAGCGCAGAGAAACGAACAGCCCATTCCCATAGAGTACTCTCACACGTGTATCAACCGCGTCGCCGGGCGTGGTCTCGTGAAATGATGCGTGCCTCGTAGAAAGGCAATCAATCAGCAGTCGTAGAACTGTTTCCTTTCACCGTGCACGTCGCCCCTTGAGGAATGTCGCGGCGCCTTTGGAGCACGCAGCTTAAAAAAAAAAAACTTGCAGAAAGCAGCGTTGAACATTTGTTTTAGGCCGCGGATGAAATGAAAGGACGCCACCCAAGAAAGTCAATCTGGAGGATTGTATTGATAAGAATTAAGAATAAAGGCTAACGAGTAACGCACTCAAAGCACTAACTGCGCCTTACCACAGCTACGGAGAAGAAACGATAACGAGTCTGTTAGTGTACTATGCTCACAAATTTAGCTGCGACCGACGCTGTATGCTGGCTGCTGCGAAGTTCACCGACCATACCAAAAGTAAGACTCGCTTGCGAGAAAAGCGTTTCGAAAGAAAGGCAGGCGTACACTCTGTGCGCTTGCCGATCCCATGATGGCGCATTCCGAGGAAAGGCGCTGTTGATCCGACACACCACCTCGTGCATTGTGCTTCTGGGAGACGGCCAGACTTAATCTCTGAGTTCGACGGTGTCTGTGAAAAACTTATCTTCGAAAATAACTTTTCCGAGACGAAGGACTGCGGCGTGCGCTCAGTGGGCACACCCACCCACGTGATTTGTCAGTTAAACAAGAAGAGAAGAAAAAAAAAACAATTTTTTTCTCTGTCTGTGGAAAGTCTAGAAAGAAGCTCTACCGGGAGCAATATCAATGAGTCGTCGAAAGAATGAAAGGCTTCTAGCAAAAAAAAAAATACTGGTAATGGTTGGTACTGGCAATCTAAAAACTGGGAACGGGTAGTGTTTAGTGAAGTCGAAAAAGTTTTCTACCCGTTGCGGTATAGTCCAGTGGTGATGATTGATTGATACGTGGGGTTTAACGTCCCAAAACCACCATATGATTATGAGAGACGCCGTAGTGGAGGACTCCGGAAATGTCGACCACTTGGGATTTTTTAACGTGCACCCAAATCTGAGCACAGGGGCCTACAACATTTCCGCCTCTATCGGAAATGCAACGGCCGCAGCCGGGATTCGATTCCGCGACCTGTGGGTCAGCAGACGAGTACCTTAGCCACTAGACCAACGCGGCGGGGCTCCAGTGGTGATGGTGCGTGACAGATGACCCAAACGCTGCGGGATCAAATCCTGGCAACGACCTGCGCATTTCGATGGAGGCAAAATGCTATCGATACTTCGATATTACCAGAGCCTTTTAATGCTTTGAAGGACTGTGACGTTGGCAGCGAACAAGTCGAAGGAGACCAGAGAAAAAGAGACAGGACAACCGCCAGACTTCAATTGATTCTAAACGCGATGCATTTATTAGGCATGAACAATGTCGCAATCATGTCGCGTACGTCGTCAACACTTTCCGCCAGACAGCGCCACATACCTGCGGGCGGGTATGTGCTACCTATCTAGCCGCTTACGTCTCGGTGCTCTCGTGATCACCCCCTTAACTTGGCGTGAACCAAAATTAGTGCGGGAGGGTAAGGTGGACGAATATGGCACGCTATTCAAGACATGAACAATATCACAATCATGGCCGCGTATATCATCAAACACTTTCCGCCAGACAGCGCCACATACCTGTGGGCGGGTATGTGCTATTCTATCTATCTATCTATCTATCTATCTATCTATCTATCTATCTATCTATCTATCTATCTATCTATCTATCTATCTATCTATCTATCTATCTATCTATCTATCTATCTATCTATCTATCTATCTATCTATCTATCTATCTATCTATCTATCTATCTATCTATCTATCTATCTATCTATCTATCTATCTATCTATCTATCTATCTATCTATCTATCTATCTATCTATCTATCTATCTATCTATCTATCTATCTATCTATCTATCTATCTATCTATCTATCCATCCATCCATCCATCCATCCATCCATCCATCCATCCATCCATCCATCCATCCATCCATCCATCCATCCATCCATCCATCCATCCATCCATCCATCCATCCATCCATCCATCCATCCATCCATCCATCCATCCATCCATCCATCCATCCATCCATCCATCCATCCATCCATCCATCCATCCATCCATCCATCCATCCATCCATCCATCCATCCATCCATCCATCCATCCATCATCCATCCATCCATCCATCCATCCATCCATCCATCCATCCATCCATCCATCCATCCATCCTCTTACGTCTCGGTGCTCTCGTGATTGCCTCATTAACTTGGCGTGAACCAAAATTTGTGTGGGAGGGTAAGATGGTTTGACGAATATGGCGCGCTGGTCAAGACATGAACAATGTCACAATAATGTCGCGTACGTCGTCAAACACTTTCCGCCAGACATTCGACATACCCAAGGGCGGGTATGTGCCGCAGAAATGATCATCTGAAGCACAAGCCACAGGTGTTAGACACTTAGCATCTACCTAGGAACGGCGAGAACACACATGGGGAATTATAAATGCTGACATCGGAGGCGTTGATCCGAAGAATTCAAATTATAAATGCAAGGGTCCGAACCCCAGCATTCTGCGTGGCAATCAAGTATTTTACCACAGACCGACGCCAGGTCTTGGAACTACATTTCAAAAAACACTAAGGTTCGTGAAACGTCAACTGTGGTTGCAGTGCTGGCTGTCCAATTTTATAAACATTACATATTGACTCCTTCGATACAGCCGTCATGTCAATTGTTGTTGCGTGCCGTCCACTGAAGTTGATTTATGTAGCAGTGTCTAGGCCTACCATCCTCGCGAGCACCAGTGCTCCATATTAGCTTATCACTTTGGTGTTTAATACTTATGTTCCTGTTGGCATCGTTGCGCAAGTGCAAACAACTGGTTATATAAACATATGTATTATTCAACATATGTCTGCGTATAACACATCTCTACATACAATTAGTGCCATTTCATAAGGTGTCGCTCAAAAAAAAAAAAAAAGAAAGAATGCAACACGGTCATCTTCTCTCCGGCATGCTTCGCATAACACGATTCCCGAAGTACCTGGGATCTGCCGATTTTTTCGACTTCATGCGTTCTCGCAATTATTATGGAAGAATTTGATGGCTTCCTCACCACCTTCAATACTCTTCGGACAGGCGATGTATACTCTTCGCGACTTACTTCTTTAAATAACGTGAACATTGTCAGCACTGAGCTCTCGAGCCTATCAGGATTTTGTGTTTTGTTTTTACTGAGTGTTTCACAACGGCGTTTTGTTTTCGCAACAGTGCAATATTCTTGACGCGTGCTTACGTCGAGCGGGAAAAATAAATGCATTTGTGGACCCCTTGCTGGAATAAGGTGATCTAACACTTTTGAATAAGTGAAATGCATTTGTAAAAAGAATGAGTAAAGGCATTTTCAATAAGTAAAAGGCAGTCTGTCACGGAATGCCAACACCACGTCGTTGAGATTTCGGTGATGTCGTGACGCAGGAACAATGTTCGCCGACGTTGTTTATTTATTTATTTATTCACAAAATACTGCAGGCCATTTAAGGGCCCCAGACGAGGGGCAAGATCATAACATTGCACACAGGTGTAAAACAGCAAGAACAATAAAAAGATACATCATATACAAAAGATACAAAAACATAGGTCATGGTTAAATACGCTCAAGTGCCTCTACAGAGCCGCTTAACAATTGAGGTAGGCAGTTCCAGTTGTTTATGGTTCGAGGAAAGAACGAGTATTTGAAAATGTTTGTTCTGGCGAAATACGGCGTTAATGAATGAGTTTGCCGATTGTGTAGCGATAAGGCGAGTCCTGACAATTTTGACTGAGGTATCATTAAAAGAAAGAAAAACTTCTAATCAAGACTGGTCAATCACCGATTGAAACACTGACTGAAAATAAAAGTTTTGAACGCAGATGAGTCAAACTCTAGACCTATTTTAGCCAAAGTCAGCCGATTCACTTTAGCCATTGGGTAAGCTTCGTCAAGTCCTCGTGACAAAAAAAAAAAGAGAAAAAAAAACGCCTCCGATCTGTTTCACGTTTGACCTTGCTGTCGTGATTTTGTTCCAAGAGGGTGCGTTTACAGCGGACGACGGCGAGACCAAGATATTAGAGAGTTTTGGAGTCCAGGGCCACAAAGAACCCTGCGTATGCGTGAGCAATAATAATAATAATAATAATAATAATAATAATAATAATAATAATAATAATAATAATAATAATAATAATAATAATAATAATAATAATAATAATAATAATAATAATAATAATAATAATAATAATAATAACCTATTACTTTTAATACTGTTATTTATCGTTGTTGTTGTAGCCAAGACAGGCATCGTATAAAATGTTTCAACAGTTACCCATGTTGGTAGCCGTCAGTGCTTCCGAGTCGTATAATGGTACGCGAAGCCCAGTAAGAAAAAGAAAAAAAAGTAGCTTCTCCCTTTAGGCTCGGCATGCCAGGCCTAAAGAAAGCGTGGATCTCTGTAGCCGCCATTATTTTGGTTTGGTTTTCTTGTTTTCTTCCTCTCGTTCCAGTTCTTCTTTCGAATTTTGTCCGTGTGGTTTTTTTTTCTTCTGTTTATATCTGTTCCCTTATTATTTTTGGTTTCTCTCTGTCTCTATTTATCGCTTGCTTACTCTTTCAGTTCAATACTTGATTTGTACCGCATGTTTTCCTAGCCACAGTATAGCAATTTCCGCACTCAATATCATAATCAAGGCGCTCGAAGAACAAGAGGAAGAAGTCTTCTATTTGGCGCAAGCGCACGCTCAGTATACTACAGCTGGCTATACGTCGTTACGCCAGTCGACGAAGACAACATACGATTACACCGCACGGCAGCATACGAAACCATACGACGTCCCGGACCCCTAAAGTATATTTCGCACTTGAAGCAAAAAACAAAGAAGGCGATTTTTTTTGTAGCCGTACTGCACACAAGGTCCTGTGACGGCGATTCCTTTTGTTTCTTGGTATTCTTCACCGCATAACACCTTGATTTGCAGCGAAGCTCACTTTGAAATACTTGGTCATCGCAAGATGCTCGGTGCACGACCGCACTGCTGGAGCAGCGGTGGTGGCACAGAATAATGCCGTGTCGCATGTGCATCAAGAGCAGAAGACTCCACCCCCACCTCCCAAGAAATAAGAGAGAGAGAAGATACCGAAAAATTGCAGCGTCTGAAATTTCAGAGTTCGGTCCTTATTTATTGGCTCTATGGGGCATTTTGCTGTTCCACATAAGTGTACGATTTATCATACACGTCCGAAATATGGGCCGTCCACAAGATGGCTCTTTTTTAATGTTAGACACAATATTTAAGAGAACCACAACAGACGATTATGCCAAGAAAATACAGGGGATGTTATAGTGGTCGTATCCCCTATACTTCGCCATCATGGCTGCCAGCGGCGCTGACTGACACTACCATGACCACCACTGTAACTCACTTGGCAGAGCATCGGATGCGTTATTCGAAGGTAGCAGGATTGGTACCTGCCAGCGGCCAATTATCTTTTGGTCTCCTTTATTAGAATTACTACTAAGAACATTTCCTGCACTTTCCTTGTCATCATTGTATGTTAGTTCTCTTTGATATTGTGTCTAACAAAGGAAAAGGAGCCCTCAAATTTACACTTTTTTCCTTCATTCATTTTAATGGACCAGTGGGGTGAGTGTGGGGCTTGTCCACTTTCTCTGGCACATACATGGTAGGAGCTTTTGCGCACATAGGACGGGTGAATTTTGATTTCGCCTATAGTCGTATGCAGCTTCGCTGCAAAAACTGGCAGTCAGTCATTACAACAAAGTGTTTAGAAAAAAATCAAAGGGCTCTCTGCTCATATTTAGAAATACGCCAAATACAAAAGGTGGGTTTAGTTCACCTGGTTACACCCCTACGTGACACTCGTATGCGTATGTTGCACTTGTTAGCAGTGGCCGCTAACAGGGCATAGCTAGGGCATTCATCAGTGTCATTTTCATTCCAATACTTACCTGTAAGCTCATTTCACTTCTCTAATTAGCGGTTCGCCCCTGTGTGCTTGGTTATTGGATCACTTTCATGCTTTGCACTTCGGTGGCAAATTCGTGCTGTAATGCCACATTTCGAAATTATTATTCGTAACTGGCTGAGTTACATCTCTCCTCTAATTATTGTTTTTTTCATAAATGAAATAGAGTGAAATTACTAAATATTTTAACGTGTTGCAGCACACTGGTTTCGGTATTTATAAATCGTAGCGGTCAGTGTCACTTCATTACACAGAATTAACTTTCGGGCTTTTTTTGTATGACATCTTTTTTCGTATTTGGCGTAACCTCTGAGTCGCCTCATTCGGTCGATATTTCATTACGGTAATTTGACTCAGTGGTTTCGCACACGTACTAGGACTCTGGAAAATCGAACCTGCATTGCGACACCGCGCCAACTAGACGGATAGCTCGTAGCACGCAATGCAGTCGTATAAAGTCTCGCGAACATTCGGAGCCGCTTAGATCGAGAGATCACGACACAAAAATCGAACTTCGAGCAACATCGTGAGTTTTTTTTTTTTAGTACTAGGGTGCACGTTAAAGAACCCCAGGTGGTCGAAATTTCCGGAGCTCTCCACACTACGACGTCTCTCATAATAATATGGTGGTTCTGGGACGCTAAACTCCACATATCAATCAATCATCAATCGAGTTTTTAGTACTAATTTCAAGTACAGTCAAGCGATGATCTCATATTGCTCAACAACGCAACGGAGCCAGGTAGAACGAAAACATTTTTTGAGCACATAAAGCGAAACACAGCGATAGCGAAGAACGGTAATGTTGCAGAAGTCTTGCGCCGTTACAGTGTCTATAAAATTGACCTCATACGTTCGAGAAGAGATACTACAGACTGAACGATAAAGAAAATCGCATCTTCCAAGATAGACGTCACGAAAGCTTCTATTCGTGGAAGAAGATAATATTATTGTAGATACATGGTGCGGGTATACCTTTCAGAAACAAGACGCTACGTTTTGTAAAGCCGACCTTAAGGACACATCTAACATGCTCCGTAGAACACGCTGAAAAGTGCTTTTTTGTCCATTTTCTGATTGTAGCTATAAAGGGTATATGCACTGCTGGTCACCTAGGCTGCCAGTTTTTCGAACAACCGCCACAGTGAAAAGCTCCGCTTCGTATCGATCCGCATGAGTGTATACACTGGAAGCGCGCGTACTTTCTTTCAGCAGTTTTTTTTTTTTTCATAAATGACGAAGGTGCGCAGACGCATTTAGCATGTTACAAAACCGAAATTTCACTGTTTCCAAAGAAATACGAAAACGTCTTTATCGGTAAACAAAATGCATTGATGAGATATATATTCAAAGCGTTCAACAATAGAAACAGAACGACGCAAGGTGATTGGACATGAGCACTCGTTCTGTAACACTCTTACGTCTTCCCGCGTCACTGAACCTGCTCCGTACGTGTTATCCATAGCTTATCACGAGTATTAGTACTTTACATTTTGCATCAGCACTCGAAGGGGGCAAGCAATGTGAACCTATTTAAGGGAGGCTTAGAACGACGCTAAGAAAAAGAAAGCGGGACTACCTCACGCATTTTTCGAACACGGAGTACATAGGTGGCTAGTTGGTAACAAAGGCATTCGGTAAACATAAACAAGCTTTCGTGTTCCCCTAATTTTGCTGCCGCCGGGTCTCTCGAGGCTGCAGTACCACAACTCGGCGTGGAGCTGTTAGAGAAATATATAAGTGATTACAAAAAAGTATCTGCTCTAATATTCCGATGTTCATTGGTCAAAATTGTTTTTGTTCGCACCGAACCCGACACACTGTCAATATAGTCACATCAACCAGCGTCTCTCACGGTCACGCCGTTGCGCGTTTCCATACAATGAACAGCGCAATAGCGTAAGTTTCGGTCACCGTCACATGCGGGGGAGTGACGCGACCAGAACAGAAACGTCGCGTATAACGTCATACCACCACCATACACTCTGGTGAAAGAGAAGGCTTTGCATGTCGTCGCATAAGTATTCCCATTTTGCCAGTGTCAGTTTTTGGGCTATGTCACATGGCGGCCAGTAACATATAGCTGCGCCATGCTGCTTTCTCGGTTCTCAACATTTCGACAGCGTCACTGCTGCCAGAACCAGACTCGAGAGCGACGTCCATTTTTTCAATAAAATCATGCACGACGTTCCTGATCAGGTCACGCGGCTCTCCCGCACGGCATGGCTACCGGGAGTTCAGCTATTACACGCTGAACTCATAAAATGGGAGTACGTCAGGTGGCGAACGAATTCGTATTGCGTAAGCAGCGCAGCCTCACGTTAATTGGCTCGTATCCTGAGCATTCACCCTGAATGATCGTGCTGTATGGCAGTGTAAGCTTTGCTATTTTGATTATTTCAATTTCTCGCATGTCTTATGAAACGATCGACAGCCGGCGTCGTTTGAACTGCTACGTGGGAAGCACTCGTTTATCGACACCCTTTGAAAATTAGCTGAGTTAGAAGGCTTCCTGCGCGGCACATATTTACCATGAAGCTCCTCCTTTAGCACGGGTTGTTTTCAGACGACTTCAAGAATTCACGCGGCCAAAAATTTTCAACTCCTGCACAGTCCAGATTCGCGTGTACAACAGCAATTAAAGTTTGGAGACCTCAAACTGTGAAAAAAAAAGTTAGTTTTTTTGGCATGAAGTCCGTAATCTTACTGGAACGTACAAATAATATGCATACATACAAACATGTTCAACAACTATAGGTGCATTTCACAGTCGAACTTTTCTGGGGTAATGCGTGAAAAAAAAGTAAGGGTTCTATCGTTTTGTTTTTGCAGATGGCATGTTTTTTAAACTTACGTTTACAAGAGAGCGTATCGCAGAATATGATACACTGTGCGTAGCATGACTGAGATTCATAAGATTATACCTATTTGAAGAATAATTATTGCATATACTAAGACTCGACGGAACATTTAACAGTAGATATGTTTAAGCCGGCCTTAATCTGTCCAATACGAACAAAAATTTTCGCGCCGCGATGACGTCACCCTGCGTTGCATAAAACCAGTTGCACAGCTGTGCGCCTATGCACCATTTTCCGAATGCGCTCCAGCATCGCCATCTTGGGCTGATAATGTTGCAGTTTTCTAGCCGCACCAAATACACAAACAGTGCTATACGGTAAACACGGACGCACGAAAACGCTTAGGATGGTAGATTAAATGTTTCGTGACCTCATTCATTTCATAATACAACATAGGAAACCGGCAACACAATCCCTAACCAACCCAAGACGGCGGCGCCCATAAGTCAAAAATAAAATCATGTATACTGCTCCTCCGCCACCAGCCCGCCTGCCTGGACACTGCGCGCAACCACTCGGTCGCGTCAGACGTGACATCACGGCCAACTGTTCTTGCGCCAAACAGATACATAGGGAGACCGAGGGAGGTTCGCAGTGCCGATGAGGAGCCCGCATAGTGCGAATAGTGGTGCGCGGCGAAGCGAGACTGCTGGACTAGGATCGCTTGAAGTTGTCCACGGCGTAATACGCCCGAAACTGCGAGGTGAGTGTACTGGACACGACTGGAAAATGCCATTACTTGGCATTATTACGTAGAATTCAGGTTCACTTGGTATCGCTTCGTGTGGCCAGGACCAGCTAGGAACTATTTTTATACACCCGCGATGTACACCAGGACTGTGGTGACGTCACTCACGTACGCGCGCTTGTGTGTCATCATTGGTGGGTTACGTCATCCGCTCTCAGTCCATATGACGGGGAGGTAGCTATAGAGAAATGCTTTTCGCATGAAATACAGTACGTGGTATCCCCAACCATCAAAGCTTTGGCAGCACGGAACACAGCGAACATACATAATGAATCGAGAACTTGATGGTGTGCTATATTTAATGTACTAGTTTAATGTGCACTACTAATTTATGTCTTCAGCCTTACGAGAATGTCACATTCTTAACCAGTATTCCAGAATGAGCTGAAAGCACACGAGGAGTTAGTTTGAAATCTGTTGCGACTTCCTATCTTAAGAGAACTCTTTCTGGTCGGCTGCACGCATGGGCGCCATGGTTGTGGAGGACGCGCACTGCATGCACACCGCTGTCGAGCAGTACAGGGCCAGCGATGCTGGCATCGTCCTTACGAATTACTTGCCTGAAAAAGCAGACTGCGGAATGGTTGCGCAGGCTAAAGAATGAAAAAAAAGGTGACAACACCTTGGGCGTCGCTGTCAGCAGCCACAAGAGGGAGATGCATTAGCTACAATAGTCCTCTCAACACAGGTATACTGAGCTTGTGAATACCTCACTATTTATATAATTCTGTAAAATACCGGAGGTTGGGTATAGCAGCGACAGAAGTACAAGTTTGTATTTATGTTGGTCAGTCGATGTGCTGTAAATTTAAATGACTGCGTGCACACAAAAACTCACTAAGATAGATAGATAGATACAGAGAGAGAGAGAGTGAAAGGGACTATGTTTAGCAGTGCTTGGTTGTAGTAGGAGAGCACGTGTTGCGAGTAGGCAGACAAGAAAAAAAAAAGGAAACAGACAGAGGTACGGTATCCGAGGCCTCTAAACAGCGTAGATGCGAAGTTACGCTGAGCACGGGTGCGCGTGTGTAAAGCGACTACAGCGTCGAACGGTTCGTCGGAAAGATGCCAAGGCTTAGGCCAGAAAACCTTAGCATCGGAACAAGAACTCCGCGCCGGAAATATGAAAATATTGGAGGAAAAGGAACGTGGGAGAGACATGACTCTCTATCGTTATATGCTGCATAATATGAAAGGTCAACTCTTGTTCTGGATGATTAGAGTGATTCTGGCAATATGAAGTTCCACTTCGCGCATGTACAGGGTCTTGTCGAAACGCACATGCACACACGTAAAAAGAGCAAGTGCGTGCTGGTAGAAGAGCAGAACAAGTGAGAGTGTTAAAAATGCATTCGAGCACGCGCATTGCCGAAGCTTCCCTAAAACCCGAACATGTCGCCGGGCCAAGCTTCGACAAACGCATGCAAATAAAAATAACTTCAGAATCTAGTAACAGAACAACATGAGCTAAGTGGTATACTGCAGGAAAAACATGCTTGAAGCTCGCTGGCGGTGTACACAATACGCCTGGTGAAACGGAACAAGACTCCCATTGTTACAGAAATGGCTAAGAAACCGAAACATGTGTTTTGGTACGCCATGATGTAACGAAAAAGACGAACTAGACGACGCAGATCAAGACCGGAAGTTATGAAATCAAGTGTTGATTCGTATGCCAACGAAAGGTGAAGAAAAAAACAACGAAGCAGTCAGGGTCGACTGCTGTGCTATCAGTCCGTGCTCGAAGTATGCGCTTGGCGGTAAAGAAAAAGAGCGAAAGAAAAAAGAAAGAGATGAAAGCAAACAAAAAAGCGTCTTCACACTGGTTCCGTACCGAGCGAAGTTGAAAAACACCGACACACAGCCTTAATTTTTGTAATGGCAGTGCTTTATTTCGATACCCTCCATCCTAATAAGCGCGCAAAGAGACCACAACGCCAATCCTTCGTTAAACTAGGCAACGTCGAAAGCGTTGTGCGTAGAGTGCGTGAAGCAAACTGAGGCATATTTACGCATAAACATACACAAAACGTCACGTGGAATGTCGGTCAGTTGTTGAAGGGTGCATGCGCAGCGAAGGGCTGACGGCATTGTTTTCAAGAGTAAAAATACCAAGCATGCGTTTTGGGGAAACGAAAAAGCAAATGAAAGTAGAGGGCGAGTGTGACAGCTGCACACTGCTGCTGCTATGAGCAGTCTTAGTCTTGCATAGCGTCGTCAAGCAAGGACACGGATGGTGTAGCATGCAGGAAGAGTACAAAGAACATGCCAGCATGCGTTTGTGAACGATGTCACCGCTTTCACGCTCATTTCCCTACTGCGGGCAGAGAGGAAGTGCGCACCCGTATTCAATGTCATGGCCGAGGCAGCAAGAAAAAAAAAATCCAAGCGACGACGGCTGTCCCCGAGAAGCGCAGCCGGTGCGCGAAGGATGAAACAAATACCAAAACGCGGGTTGTACCAGCCAGCACGTGCGTTCACTGGCGGGCGTGGTGACGATGCTAACACACACGCACACTGACAGGTCATCGGCTCACCCTGTTGTCCATGAAGGCTCGCGAAGACGCCTGGTGCGATGGTGCGGCAGCGTCCATGGGAATCCAGGCGCGCATGGCGTGCGTGGTCGGCGGCCCTGGGCCGGCGGCCGTTGTCGTCGGTCGGGGTCCGAGCGCCTGCTCGCGGCGGCCACAACGGGTTGCGCTGGGCTTCACCGGTGGGGGGTCAAAGGGGTGTCACGTGAACGCGGGTGGAGCGCGGCGCTGTCTCGGGCCCGGGGTGGCGGTGGGGCCCGCTCCTCCGGTCGTCCGCGGCGGCGCCTGCGTGTGCGTGTGTCGCCCGAGGAACGCCCTAGCTGCGACGACGGCGCGCCGCAGCCAGCCAACTCACCACACCACGGGTCCTGCCCGCGGCGGGCGCCCCGAGGCCTCCTCACCCGCCGCGGGGAGGGGCCTCGGTGGGCGAGGCTCGCCCTCCTTCTCGCTCCTCCCTCGTTCCTCCTCGGAGGAGAGCGGTGGCGTCATGCCACGCGGATGCGGATGGAGAGCAGATCCAGAGGGATGCACGACGCGATGATGCCCCGCGCTTGGTCGACGCCGCCGAGAGACGTTTCGGCGAAGCGACTGCTCTCCGGCTTTCAGGCTAGATTGGGGAAGCTGTACAGAGGTGCCGTCAATTTTCGCGCGAGTTCAGCTTGGTAGGTTAGGTCGCCGTTCGCGTATATAAAGGCTAGCATAAGAAACAGGTCAGTTTCGTTAATGCGGTGCTCCCGTATTGACATTGTCCCAACAGTCGCTCTGGTCTCATGATAACTTTGTGTTGGCCGTGACCGCTAATCAAACCTGTGTCCTTGTATTTATCAGCTTATCACCTAGCCGCTACCATGGCGAGTAACAAAGTGACTCCACATGTATCCAACGTAGACATAGTAAGTAAACAAAAAAAATGCAATGGCATTAACTAAGCAGGACAAGAGGTTTTCTGTGCAATCACTGCGCACAACAGGCGCACAAACACCCTTTCCTTCAAATCTTTCTAGCTCATCGTTCTAGCGTGAGGCGCTGTGAACGCCACCGCTTCGTCACACTCCGGCTGCAAAAAGGGAAGCGGGAAACACCCGCACGCTGTGTACGATATAGCGCAAGCGATCGATGCGTGACTCGAGACGCAGCGGGAACGGCTCTGAGCAACGGCTGAGTCACAGTCGGAGGCTGGCGCGTCTCTCACAGTGTGAACACGGAACTCGCACGTACGCACACGGTGCGCGTTCTGGCAGAGGCCAACTTGAGAGATGCTTTGCACAGACCGGGCGATTGAAACGACGCATGGAGAGAGCGGGATGATGAGAAAAATAACTTCCGAAAAAAGAAGAGGTTGCTCATCGCGCTATTCCTATGATAGCTCTCCCATGCAGCAATGAAGAAGTTGCGTGGTTCAAAAATTTCCGCATCGTTATAGACGTCTGCCAGATTCATTTTTTTTGATAATTTTCATTCTTACTTTTTTCTGTTTTTGTTTTATTACTGGTGTTTGGTTTTTCGTATTTATGATTTCGAGATAGCCGGCCACATTTTCGGCAAAACTTTTCCTTTTTGCTTCACAGTTCAGCAAGAAGAAAAGCAAATTAAGGGAAGAGAAGGCAACATTAAAATAATGAGTTACTCATAACTATCTATTGATAAGTATTTTGAGAATATAAACAAATTTTTTTTTATGCGACAAGGCACCACTCGTTCCATGGCCGATCCCCCATTGTGGGTTGCGCTATAGGTTAATAAGGGCAACCAACTAATCAAGCAACTATTGTCAGCACAACCAGAACCGGCCCACAAAATTGAAACAAACAAACGAACAAACAAATTAACTAAGTAACTAACAAATTATTGATCTGTCTAACTAATGTAACAAATAAAAATGTTCAAACATGAGGTCTCACGTGCACGCATCTCACGTGCACGCACTATCTCTCAATACGTATAGGCGAAATTCATACTACAGTGCAGTGCAAATAATATGCGCAACACACACACGCACACACACACACACACACACACACACACACACACACACACACACACACACACACACACACACACACACACACACACACACACAAACTCAGACGACAGCTCATTGTCAACAGGCGTTTATTGAAGAAGAGAAAAATAGGAAAAGTGAACAAAGAAAAGTTATCCTGTTTCGTGGAGACGGAATATGACGAATCTATACAATGATCAGGGCCCGAAACAAAATTAAGAAGAAAGTGACCAAGGCAGGATTCGCATTGCCGAGCAGTTGGAATCATACGGCTTCAGTTTCTCAAACTTTCCTTGAAAACAGGCGCTCGGGCCATGTGTCCTTCTCGCAAGGCTATTCATCGCCTACAGACGAAAACAACCTAGATGCGGCTTCTCAATGTTCTCTTCCACCCGGTATAATTGCGCGACCCAACATCAAATGATAACGTTCTTCATGCTGCGTTTTTCTCTCTTGCGAGTTTATAGGGGTCACCACTTTCTGTGCCTGAATCGCGTATAGAAGGGCTTCCCGACTGCTCGTGGATTAATTGCTTCCTCTTATTCCCTCAACAAGTCCAAATACAGAGCGTGGATTTAGTACCGACGTTTGCCTTTTGACTCGTATATGTGTTCATAATGTAGAGATTGCAGCGCTATCCAGCGAGGATCAAAACAAGCTTTCAACAAGCCATTAGCAGCGCGGACTGCACTTAGGGCTGGAGGGCGAAAAGAAGTGTAAATTTAAAGGCTCATTTTCTTTGTCCGACAAAATATTTAATGACAACTAACCGACAACGATGCCAAGGAAAGTAGGGGATGTTATTAGAAGTTATCGTGACGTAAATATGAAGAAAGAAAAATGTACAAAGAGGTAACTTGCCCCCGGCAAGATCCAAACCTGCGTCCTTCGAATAACGCGTTCGATGCTTTATAGACATGAGCTATATACGGGTTGCGGTCATCTCTCTGTTCACTTTATAGGGTATATATGTGCGTTATGAGGTATTCATTCATTCAGTGCAGCTGCTAACGAGCATGTCAGCGCACGTGACCCACATGGCTTAAACTGAAGAACTAATAGGAAACAGCAAAGACATCCTCAGCGAATATTTTGCCGAAACAGCAAAGTTCGTGAAAGGGGCGGCAATTTCGCTGTTCGACAGTTTTCACGGCATGAAATTTTACAAGAGTGTTCAGAAGCTCGTTCTTCTTAATAACGGGGCATAATCTTTCGGAGCAGTCTTGACTACATGTTTGTGCATTTAATTTTTTTAGCATAAAAGTGTTTCATGCCGTGGTCGTCATGGCTATACTACTTATTTCCGTCAGAGATATGACGTTGTAAAATATTCACTAACAGATGGTAAGAAAAAAAAAGAACAGGTTCCGCCCCCGGGAGTCAATATATAAATATATATATATATATATATATATATATATATATATATAATATATATATATATATATATATATATATATATATATTATACTGAGCATTATTTATGCGTCCCATATTTTCATCTGTACATACTCATCATCACCAGTCAAGTTTATGTCGTGGGGTACATACTCGAGACAATAAAAGGAGAGTCTTGAGGATACTGGACGCCATCTTACAAGTGGTGGAGAGTGCTGCCCGGTTCCTGTGCCCTCTCGCTATCTCGACAACCCCAGCGTCTTCTAGAACACATCCCTGGAGCTCCGTTCAGGCCGCCGCTTAAACGACCTTGGTTCGGTATAATGTCGCAAGCCGACCAGCCCAGCGCGCCAGCTTCGCCACCGCTCCCACCGCCAAGAAACTCTTCTCACCTGGTCACCAGCCCTCAAAAGAATCCTCCGCTGTTCGCAGAGCTTCCGGGTGAGGACGTTGAAGACTGGCTCGAGGAGTATGACCGCGTGAGTGCACAATAACTGGGATGAGCCTGCGAAACTCACCCACGTTGCATTATAAGCGGCGTCACAAACGTGGTTTTCAACCACGCCACAGATTTTCCGACATAGCCCGCCTTTACACGTCAGCTCCGCCAGATTTTCGCCAACCTGTCAGTGCGCTCGGATATCGCCAAGAGAGGCTTGGTGCACGTGTTCAACGCCCCGGTGAGTCTACACTTCTTACATCGAAAATGTTCTCACCCTTTGCTGCCGCATTGACGACTATATGCAGAAAAAGACCGCTTGCGCCACCTGCTAAAAGGCATTGCGACTGTCGCTTTTAATGCACTTGTGGTGCAGAATCCCCAGACCGTAGCCGATGTTGTCGCTACCTGTCAGCGCCTTGAGGAGCTTCAAACCACTCGGGTGCAACCTGATATGCCTGATCTGAACTCAAACCATGACACAACAGAGCTGCGTGCTTTGATCCGCACCATCATCCACGAGGAACTTCGTGCACAGGTTTCATCTCGCCAGCTTGATATCCGAACGACGCCATCTGCTACTAGTTTACGTGACGTCGTGAGGGAGGAACTGGCCTTGATCACTGGTACACCAGTTCTGAGTTCACATCCCGCGCCCATTCCAAGTTATGCTCACGTTGCTGCAACGACACCTGAGCCTCACCAAAACCTGGCCTCGATGACTGTCACACCTGTCCGGAGCTCATATCCTGTGGCCACGCCAACTTATGCTGAAGTTGCTGCTAGGATACCTGCACCCCAGCAAAGCCCAATGCAGCTACGAGCGCTCGAAGTTCATGGTTCACTCAACTCACTTGCACCGCGGCCATCTTCCCAGCCTTAAAACAACTGGCGCACTACGCGACCGACTTGCTTCTATTGCGGAATCCGTGGTCATATCTCAAGGTTTTGCCGACGCCGTCAGCAAGGCGAAAGGCGAAGCTCCAACGACTTTGACCGGGACGACTTCTACCCCACTGGAACCCCCTATCGCCGACTGTATTCGAACAGCACACGTCGGTCGCCTTCTCCGCAGAACTTGGCTCAGTTGGCAGTTCCCGTTTCTCACGTCGTCGCTCACCTTCACCGATGCGGCGTTCCTCTTTTCCTCTCCGACCTTCTACTTCAATTCCCGACCGCCAACTGGAAAACTAAACAGTGCAGCTTCGGGAGGGAAAGCTGCATATTTCGAACTGCGTCGAAATCTTCCGGACTGCCCATCGAATGTTTTATTGGTGTATGTTGAATTTATACAGACAGAGGCACTGGTAGACACAGGCGCATCACTTTCCGTAATTCGTGCAGACTTTTGTGCCCGTTTGAAAAAGTTAGGACGTTATACGGTGGCCCTCCCCTTCGTTGCGCAAATGGAGTCTCTATTCAGCCTTCAAGTGTTTGCGCAGCCCGCGTTTTCATGGATGGCATCCTTCACCACATTTAGTTTCTTGTACTTCATTGGTGCACTCACACATTAATTTTAGGATGGGACTTCGTTTCTTCGGCATCAGCTTTCATATCGTGTCGTCAGCGAGTAATTCGAATGTCAGCTACTGAGAGTTCATTCGATGTCGATCCATACAGCTTCCGCTTCATTGCTGCCACTGATTGTTTTATTTCGCCAGGAGATGAACAAATTTTCTCGATCGCTTCGGATACTATAGTTAACGGTGACGTGTTCATAGCTCCATCAGTTCGCTCCAAACCTGCGGGGTGTACCATTGCACCCGGCCTTGTGCGGTTTAACGACGGTAGAGCATTGGTCACTGCCTTTAACCCAACTTCTTCGCCAGTGATGCTGCCCCAGGGCACTGCATGCTGTGAGCTGCTTCGCTGACAGCGAGCCTTTTTCGCTGGTTCCCCTTCACGCAGAATCCCCACCTTTGTCTGCTACAACTGATATCAATGCTACCAATGTTGCTTTAAATGCAAACACAAATCCTCACCTCACTGCCGAGCAAAAGAGAGACCTTTTAGAACTTCTTCAAAAGCATAGCCTTTCGTTTGACGTACATTGCAAAGTTCTGGGCCGCACCTCAATTGCAGAGCACAGCATCGAAACCGAAGGCAGCTCCATTGTACGCCGCCGCCCATACCGTCTGTCTTCGGCGGAATGGCAGATCATTGAGGAAAACGTCGCCGATATGCTCAAACGGGATAATATTCGACCTTCATCCAGCTCTTGATCGTCTCCTGTGGTGTTGGTCCGGAACAAGGATGGCTCTGTCTGTTTTTGTGTTGATTACAGAGCACTCAATAAGATCACGAAAAAAAAGACGTATATCCGTTGCCACGCATAGATGATGCCCTGGACTTCCTACAAGACGCAGAATATTTCTCCAGCCTCGACCTGCAATCCGGGTATTGGCATATATACCTATGCACGAAGCAGACAAAGAGCAAACAGCGTTTTGCAACGCCTGACGGGCTTTAGGAGTTTAACGTCATGCCTTTTGGCTTATGCAACGCTCCAGCAACATTCGAGCGCATGATAGGTACTGTCTTACGTGGCCTCAATGGAAAACCTGTTTATGTTATTTAGACGACATTGTAATTTATTCATCTACTATTCCTCAGCACTTTAAGCCTTTGGACAAAGTTCTAACGTGCATTTTGAACGCTGGCCTACAGCTCAATACAAAGAAGTGCCACTTCGCCAGCACAAGCATCAAAGTATTGGGTCACCTTGTCAGCAAAGATGGCGTTCGACCCGACCCCGACAAGGTTGCTGCCGTAATTAGTTTTCCACGGTCCGGGCAATCAAAAATAATTGCGAAGTTTCCTGGGCCTGGCGTCTTACTTCCGCAGCTTTATCAGTCACTTTGCTGCCATTGCGGGGCCGTTACACATGCTTCTGACGTCAGGAATGGCTTTCACATAGACTGACGAGTGTGAGTGTGCTTTTCAAGCCCTAAGCATGCTTTGACATCAGAACCCATCCTCCGTCATTTCGATGAGAGTTCACCCACTTTCCTGCACACAGATGCCAGCGGCCACGGAATCGGTGCTGTCTTCCTCCACCGCGACGACACTTCTTGTGAGCGTGTAGTTGCGTATGCCAGCCGCGCAACTAACACCTGCGGAGCAGAACTACTCGATACAGAGCAGGAATGTCTCGCTGTCGTTTGGGCCATCCAGAAATTTCGATCTTATCTGTATCGACGCCACTTCACTGTGATCACCGTCCACCATGCCCTATGCTGGTTGTCCTCGCTGAAGAGTTTGTCTGGGCACCTCGGTCGCTGGATACTGCGTTTGCAAGAGTACACTTTTGACGTTGTGTACAGGTCTGGCAAACTGCATCAGGATGCCGACGCCCTCTCTCGCTGCCCTCTGCCACTTTCATCTCCAACCACGCATCCTCAATGCCCTTCAGATGATCAAGCGGTTTCCTCTTCACTCACGTTATCACGCCCAGCAGTTGCTGGGCCACTATCTTTAAACAGCAGCGCCCAGTTTGCCTCGTGCGAACGTGACGACCCCTACTCTAACCACATCATCAGATACTTGAATGGCTCGCCTTCTCCACCTAATGCCAGACTACGTCGTCAGCTACGGCAGTTCAAGCTAGAGAACAATGCCCTGCAGCGCTATGCTTACAATGCGGATGGGCATCGGTGGGTGCCAGTACTTCCCCGTTCGCTGTGAAAACAAGTTCTTGAAGCATAGCACGACGACCCATCAGCTGGACACTTAGGATTCAGAAGACCTACAAACACGTAGGAGCCGTTTCTTCTGGCCTGGCCTTTCTACCTTTGTGGCTAATTATGTCGCTTCTTGCGCACTTTGTCAACGCCAGAAACGACCAACTTCAGCTCCTGCTGGCTTATTACAACCCACTCCATGTCCCGATACACCTTTTGTCGTCGTCGGAATAGACCTCGTCGGGCCACTTCCCGTAACTCCAGCGGGCCACCACTGGATCGTCACAGCCGTCAATCACCTCACACGATACGCAGAGACCGCTCCTCTACGCACTAGCTCTGCCTCAGACGTTGCCGCCTTCTTTTAGAAGCCATTGTGTTGCGTCATGGTGCACCTCGCGCGTTGTTGAGTGACCGAGGCAAGGCCTCCCTGTGCACAATTCTTGAAAAAATTCTAAAAACTTGTGGCACAGTTCATAAGACCACATCCGCTTACCACCCGCAGACAAATGGCCTGACAGAGCGATTCCACTAGAATCTAATTGACATGATATCCATGTACATTGGACCAAACCACGATAACTGGGACAAAATCTTGCCGTTCGTAAAGTTTGCACACAAACCACTGTTCAACGAACCACCGGGTATTCACGTTTCTTCCTCGTCTATGGTCGTGCGCCGACATTCACCATTGACGCCTTTTTCTTCAATATAACGGCAAAAACGTCCACGATACGCCAGAAAATTTCGTCTCCAGGCTCGCTGACGCACGGCAACGTGCTCAGCTCAACACGGAGGCCAGTCAACAAGACCGCAAGCAACGCTATGACAGCTTTCGTTCAGACGTCACCGTCCGTCTTGGAGATGAAGTACTACTTTGGACGGCCTGTTCGTACACCCGGATTGTGTGAAAAGTTTCAGTCACACTTTCTGGGACCTTACGTTGTTTGTGAACGAACATCTCCTGTAAATTACCTTGTCACACCCGTCGAGGGTTCCTCGGACCATTGTTACCGTGCATCCGAGATAGTCCACATTTCACGTCTTAAACCCTTCGTTCGCCGTACCTTTCCCGCCTAAGTCTCGGCCGGGCCGGCCGCTCAAGTGCGCGGGGGAAATTAAATGTGAGCATTATTTATGCATCCATCTTTTCATCTGTAAATACTCATCATCACCAGTCAAGTTTAGGTTGTGGGGCACATACTCGAGTACTCGAGACAATAAAAAAAGAGGTGTTGAGGTTACTGGACGCCATCTTACCATATATATATATATATATATATATATATATATATATATATATATATATATATATATATATATATATATATATATATATATATATATATATATATATACGACCCCTTGCTCCGCAGCGTGCGGCACGAAACAACTCGGCGAGCTATTTATATACACAATTGGTCGTTAGCGGGGCACCGAGAGTTTGATGATTTCAGCGTGTTTTATATCACTAGTGAGGTGGCACAACGGGATCGAAGAGCGCGCATTAAGGGACCAACAACTGAGTTTTCTCGACCGAGTTTTTTTGCGGCGCAACAAAAACCTCATCCTTCGTAGTCTTCGTATCAGTGCAGTAGGTAATTCCAAAAGCATGTATTTATTGAACAGGCAGTGTTTCTCGATATGGAAGGTGCTAAACACAGATTGTTGTGACTCCGGGTCCTGCGGGTCTCAGTTTGGTAGCGGGCCCCCGTCCTAGGACCTATCGTTGAACAAGTCAGTTGAGGCACTCGTAAAAACGACCACAATTTATTTACATGGTTACTACTGAGAATTTTGAAAAGAGGTGATCAAGTGATCAAGTAGAAGTCAAGAACTGTGCATGAGAACTGTTGAACTGTAGAACCTTAAATAGATGAAAGTCTTCGGCTTATATAGCGCCTCGTTGCCAACCCTGGGCACATTGTCCGCGGCTTCCGCCAATAGGGCGCTCCATGGTCTAGGTGCTCCACCCACGAAGGAGAGGAAAGACACCACACAATGCATGCGGAGAGGGCACAGTCCACAATATGCCCAAATATGGTCACTAAAGCACTGCACCGACGTTTTCGCACACGTCACCAAGTTTCGCGCGCGTCCGATGATTTTAGTTTCCAAGATTCTTCTGCAGCTGGGTGAGGTTCGAAAAACTGGCTGCCAGTACACGTGTCAAACTTGCCTGACTGTTTGGGTAGGACAATGTAGTGGTGGGCCAGCATATCGTCAAAATATGCCACCCCAATAAGCCGATCCTATGAAGAAAGGGGGGAAGGAAGAGTAGTCAACTAATCCCTGGTCCGAGGTGGGCTCTGGCAAAGGCTGCAGCAGATAGTGCATTATCCTTTTCTTTACCCCCACATTCCATTCGTGGTTGTTTGCTAGAAGATGTGGCTTAGCTGCACATATCCCGAGGCTCCGCTTGCCCTCGCAAGATGCAGCCACAACCAATTTGGCTTTAGCTTGCAGCCTTGAACTGCAAATACCGTGCTGGGTTCCGAGATTTCCAGATCCTCGGTGACCTCGAAAATGGTCCAGCTGCCTCCTAGTCGCCTCGAAAGCCTTGCTCGTAGCAAACACAATGGCCTTTCTTGAGTCGAGCTCACAATGGACTCTCTTGGCTCGTGTGTTTTCTTTGCGCGAACCAGTCCTGAACCCACCGTTCAGGTTTTGCCTAGAGGAAATCAACCCGTCTTGACGGCACACCCTTGCTTGGAATGCGTCGAAATATTTTCGTCCCTTTCACAAAGGCCGAAAAATTTCAATAATGATGGCGGTCGTAACAAGATGTATACGTGTACATTTCCTCCATAAATGCTGAGAATTCATAGTGATACCGCCCGCTCTTCTCGCGATTTGGAAGGCTGTCATCGTTCTCCTTTCGAAGTTACTGTAACTACGCACATACCACCTCGAGCTTTTTCTCTATTTTTGAAAATAACAAGCTGTTGCAATGATATGTAGTGGCAATCATGAGAGCACTGAGACGTAAGCGGCTAGGTAGATAGATGCGTAGATAGACGCCAAAAGTGCTTGCAGTAGGCAAATAAAAACTTCGCGTTTAAAATCAATTGAAGTCTAGCGGTTGTCCCTGTCTCTTTCTCTGGTATCCTTTGACGTGTACGCTGGTAACATCACAGTCCTTCAAAGCAATGAAAGGCTCTGTTAATATCGAAGCATCTATAGCATTTCGCCTCCATCGAAATGCGCCAGTCGCTGCCAGGATTTGATCCCGCACCGTTCGGGTCATCTGTCGCGCACCATCATCACTGGTTTACCGAAACAAGAAAAGGTTTTTCAGCTTCACTAAAAACTACCGTTCCCAGTTTTTACATTGCCAGTACCAACGATGGCAAGTATATACATTGCCAGTATATTTTTTGATACCCCTCATTCTTTTCTTGACTCGTTGACATTGCTGCCGGTAGAGCTTCTTTCTGGACTTTCCACACACGGAAAAAAAAGTTTTTTTTTGTTCTCTTTTTAAACAATTGCTTCCCCGTTCTTGGACATGTCGGTCATCTTGTTCTACAGTTGGTCCTTTTGGGGGAGTAACGTTTGGTCTCAAAGACTATAAGCACCCATTGCTCTCGTTTTGGCCATTTTTGCCTTAGAGTGCAAGAAACGAGCTCAGACACTGCTGCGATGTGCTCCGGAAGTGGCTGTATACGATCGGGGGGAATGTTATGGCCTAGGCATGCTATCTTAGACAGCCCTTGAACTTGAATTTCTCTCATTTGAAGCAGAACGCCGCGTCGTAGAGTGTGCGTAGCAAGTTCGTTTAAATTTCGCAGGTGTTCGTACTTGGTGGTATCAACGACCAACATGTCATCTAAATAGACCACACAAGCTTGGTTCTTCAGTGAACCTAATACGGACGTCATCCCGCGTTGAAATGAGGCCGTTCTGAGCCAAACGGCATGCGATTGAAGTCGTATAGGCCTGACGGAGTGCTAAAGGCTGTCTTGCACTTATTATCTTCTCTGACGCTAATCTTCCAGTACCCTTGCGCGTAAGTAGAGCGATGAAAACAACCCGCAGTGATTAACTGTATCAATGACATCGTCGATACAAGGCAATGGGCGTTGTACACTTGTTGAACTGCCTGTTGAACGCACAACCACACGGACCTCTCTTTTTTACGCACGAGCATTACAGGCATTGCCCACGGACTTCACGAAGGCTAATTATGCCCGCAGAAAGCATCTCGCGTATTTTCATCTGTGATAACGGTGCCCTCCCTCTCAGTGTATCTGCTCGACAGTACGCATATAGGAGAGTGGTGCCCAGTTGATATTCGATGCTACATCTGAGTGCCTGGGAGTTTTGCTGTAGTGTCGGCAAATATTGCTTTATGCCGGGACAGTACAGAACTTAAGGTAAGCCGACCAGGTGGTGGCTCACTTCTCAGTGTTGGCAGGGGCGCCTATGTAGCCTCGGTTGACGAAGGCCAGAGCTCTATGCGGCCACGATCGATTGGGATCTGGATGTCGTCTGACAGTAGGAAATCCAAGCCCAGAAACATGCCGGCAGGCAGGTCTTCTAAGACAAGAATGGCTGGAAGAAAGTTTGTGCCTCTGCCGTCCGGACATACACGTCAAGCATACCCACTGAAGTAGCGATGTTTCCAAGTCCACCGAGAGGAGGCTGAGTTAACAGGGAAATGACGTCTGGAGCGTGACGTCGGGAGCGTGCCGTTGGTGTAGTGCTGTTCGTTCGGCGGCGGTATCAACAAGCGTTGACAAGCCGCCAATCTCTTCGACATGAACTGGTAATAGATTTGATTTGATTTGATTTGATTTGTGAGGTTTAACGTTCCAAAACCACCATATGATTATGAGAGACGCCGTAGTGGAGGGCTCCGAAAATTTCGACCACCTGGGGTTCTTTAACGTGCATCCAAATCTGAGTACACGGGCCTACAACACTTCTGCCCTCCATCGAAATGCAGCCGCCACAGCCGGACTTTGATGCCGCGGCCTGCGGGTCAGCACCAGAGTACCTTAGCCACAACACCACCTCGACGGGGCTGAACCGGTAATAGTGGAGTTTGGAAGCCTTGGTAGTGAATCCGGGACTGGGACGATGGCGGCACCTCCTGGCATTGTGTCCAATACGTCCGCCGGAAGAGCAACCCCGTCGCGTGGAGGTGGACTGTCCAGCCTGCTGCGGCGTGCCGAGAGTAAAGCAGTGTCTAGTATACTCTGCTGCAATTCCACGGCTTTGTGACTGAAGACAGTCGGGGAGATCTCCGCACCTGAGAGGACAGGATCCCACATTCCGTCGACCACGTACGGGTGCGCCGCTGGAGACTTCCACGTGATGACACAGTCGTTGAGAAGCTGGAGCTTATCATAGATGTAGTTCGTGACATCTCAGTGGGACTTTGTCGGGGCGATTGCATCCACATGAACTGGTCGTCGTAAGTGGACGAGAGCGAAAGAAAGGCACTCACTAGGGCTGCACTCCAGGGGGTCAAGTGCTGTGGTTACAGACGTCGTAAAGATGCGGTCTTCTCTGAGCAAGTCATTAGGGCTCACGTTCGGCCGATGAATGCGTCACACGCAGATCCGCGTCTGTCTGGTCATAGATGTTGGTGGAATACGTCGAGAGGCGCGTACTAGGTGATAGGGCGTCCACTGCAACGTGGGCTTGTGCATACAAGTGCTCAAGCGATGGCGGGCATTGGTACAGCTTCCCGATTGATATAGTGTCGAAAAGCTCTCCATCATTGGCATGGGTGTTTTGGCGCCGGATACTGAGGCAGAGCCACAGCATGGCTTTAGTCCGGCGTTGTTACCAGGCCCAGCTGTGTAGCCCTATGCAGGCGAGCTGCAGCATGCAGTTGCGGCCTCGAGGTGGGGCCCTAGCTGACCTCTGTCCTCGGGAAGATCGAGCTGTACTTGCTGGAGTCGCAGGTAATCCAGCCTGAAGCGGCAATCAGGGCTGCACTCCGTTCTGCTCAGGTCTGCTGCCTGGTGGCTTCGTAACTCTGCCATTCCGTGGCACCACCCCGAAGGCGGTCCATGGTCACACTCCACTTCTGCTGCTTGGTTAACGCATTGCGAGCTGCGAGAGCGTTCACAATCGCCACTCAGTCGTCGGCGTCATTATCGAAGCCATGGAACTCTGGTATTTCGCAAATTATTGGTGACGGCGTGATGACGGCGAAAATCCAGTGATCGCCAACGCGAAGCAGTCTATGCAGCTGGTCCGAGTGCTGCATGAGGGCGCCACGAAGCCATCTGCGTTTCTCGAGTGGCTCGCCTCCAGTTCGTGTGAGGCGGCTACGTCCAGCATAGCGTCGGCGGCGCTCACTACCGGAAAAAAATGGCAGGGAACAGCGCGGTGCTCGTCGCTGTCATGGTGTCGACTGTGACGTGGAGTCGCGCGATCGTATTCCACAGGACCCCGGCGCTATCCGGCGATTCTCATGTGGGGCCCGCGGAAACGTCCGAGGAGCAAAAAAAGATCCTCGCACTCGCCGGAGCGGGATCTTTGTCACACGGAGTCGGAATAGAACCCTACAGCCTTACAGGTGTCAATAATGTCTGGAGCATGAGGTTGTGACCGCGGGGAGCGTAGCCTCCCTGGGCAACGGGAGGCTGTGCGTAGACACAATGGCGGCGGGTTAAACTTGCCTTTTGACCACCAAGGGTGCTTGGATGCCGTCCTCAGTCGATGGCGTAGGTCCCACCGGCACTGGTATAGGGTGGTGGTGTTCATGAGCAAGGAGTGCGGATCGCGTTGCTCTGATAGGGAGACCCTGCTGCCGATGACCCACTGTAATATTGAGCCAATCGGTTCTGGTTTCGGTTCCGGGACGTCGCCCTGAGGGGGCGCTTCACGGGGATATTTAAGACTATGCCTTCTTTCTACGTACGGTCTTAAATATCCCCGTGAAGCGCTTCCTGAAGGTGACGACCCGGAAGCGAAACAGGAACCAATTGTCCCAATACCACATCAACCCCCCCCCCCCGAATGAAATGAACATGTTGAACATGTGGGGCTCCAACGTCCTCATACAATTGTTAATGCAGAATGCGAATGGGTACATAGTAACTTGGGCAACCTTATATATTTTTTAGAGAAGCAGCCATATAACAAATATAGAACGTGTACAAGTTTGAACTGCTGTATCGACACAACCTTAACACCCCCTCTCCTCATTTTGTTGTTACGTAACGAATTGAAGTACAGAGAAACATGAGAAGGGAACAACATAGCTATGTATACTGCGCACCATGGCTGTAGGCACTTATACAGGCAAAATACTATAAGAAAAATTCACAGCGTAGAGCGTACCATGCTGTAGAATTTAAATATTGCCGCGACAGGTTGGCCACGTTCAAGTAGCCGCCGCAATCATCATGGCAAGAGCACCAGCAAGACCCGGCTGGCATGCGTCACGCGTTCGTGCGCTCCAACAACGAGGAAGAGGAAGTTAGTTGACTCTGTGCCTCTCGGCTACTTGGACTCGACGACCATAGTCATTCGACTTGTGGGCACAAGTTCGCCCTAATAAAGTTGCTTGTTTTTTTCGCTGTCTGCTCAGCATCGCTACATTTCTGTGGAGTTGCTGGGTTATGAATCGAAGCCCGCGAGCTCAAGACAGCGTAGCCCCGACGACCAGCGTATCAACCCCGTGGAAGTGACTCCTGTACACCAGAGGGCAAGTTGCCGTCTTCGAGGTGACTCACTGAGTTCGGTCCTCTCACTCCACACCAAGGGGAATTCAAACTATGGATGCCACCACTATGACTACCCAGGTAACACCGGCACAAGTGTTCATAAGCCAACCGCACCAGCCGCCAGTATTCCACGGCGACTCGTACGAGGATGTTGAAGATTGGCTGGACCTGTTCGAGAGAGTGGCGCGCTTGAATGGTTGGGACGAAAGAGAGAAGCTCGTCGCGTATACTTCGCCCTGGACGACTTCGCAAGACATGGTTTGAGAACCATGAAACCTCGTTGTCTACCTGGGAGGTATTTCGACGACAAGCAGTGGCTACGTTCGCGAACGTAGACCGAAAGGAAAAAGCGGAAGCTGCTCTTCAATCCAGGAACCAGCTCACAAACGAGAGTGCTGCCATGTACATCGAGGACATGGTCCGTCTGTTCAAGCGTGTGGATCACAACATGGCTGAAGATAAGAAGGTGCGCCATCTAATGCGCGGAGTGAAGCAAGAGCTGTTCGCCGTTCTCGTCCGCAACCCTCCAAGCACTGTTGCTGAGTTTTATTCGGAAGCGGACGGCCATCAAAAAAAATAACACTAGAACAGCGCGCTCGGCAGTACAACCGGAATGTTAACTGCGCATCTGCCACAGCTATTCTCTGGAGGCGTGCGAAACGACGTTGAAGCCCTGCGAGAGCTCATTAGATCAGTTATTTCGGGGAAGAACTGAGCAGACTGGCAAATGCCCCAGACTTCAACTGCACTATCTGTTACAGACGTTGTTCGTGACGAACTGAGGCAGGTCATACGAGAACCAGAGCGTGAGCTGCAGCCAGTTCGACCTATCCGAACGTACTCTGAAGTTCTCCGACAACCAACGGTACACAGCAATGCAGCAGTTGCGATGGCGACGACTCCTCTCCCATCTACAGCACGCAGCGTACCTCGTCCACGGGAACCAACGGCTACCTATCTGCCCCCAGGAGCACGTAGCACGCATCGCTATGCGGAGCCTAGGTTCAGAAAAAGTGACGTCTGGCGTGATCACGAGCGCAGCCTCTTTGTTTCCATTGTGGCGAAGCGGGTCATTTGTACAGATTCTGCCCTTACCGACAGGCTGGATTAAGAGGCTTCCCGTCGTATGCATCGTGCCCCCGAAACGGCGAACGACCAGCGGAAATTGAGGAGTACTTGTCTACGCGCCAGAACTCGCCACCTCTACGCCAACGTCGGTCACGGTCACCATCGCCTATGCGCTACCGGTCATCCAGCCCACGTGCACCTTCAAGGCAGCCTGGTCATCGCTCTCCAAGTCCACTCCCGGAAAACTGAAGCAAGCGACCTGTGGAGGTGAGGCCGCTGATAACATCAATTACGAAGATCCTCCAATAATATGGCTTGAGGGCGACGACGGTGTATTTCCGGTAAACGGGTGCAACCACGAAAGCGTTACTCAGATTTGCGGTTGAGAATAGAAGGATGGGAGCTGAATGCCTTAGTCGACACCGGTGCTGATTATTCAGTGATAAGCCACAAGATGGTGAAGAAGCTAAACAAAGTTGTGACACAGTGGAGTGGATCGCAGATACACACGGCAGGTGGTCACATTATTACGCCCCTTGGCAGATGCACCACAAGACTTGAAATACGGGGCTTTATTTACGTTGCCGATTTCCTTGTGCTACCAGAATGTTCAAGAGACCTCATTATAGAATGGATTTTTTGCGAGCTAATGGCACGTAATTAACCTGCGTAGGTCCAGCGTGTCGTTTTCGCCTGAACGAGCTATACCTGTAGAGGAATCTGAGGGACGCCTAAACTGCTCTACGCGTTGTTCATGATGACGTAACTGTGCCACCACGCTGCAGCATAATGGTGCTCGTAGAGAATGACGCATCTTACAACCGCAAAGGCATAGCGGATACAAATGTAGGGCTGTTTTTTGAAAAAAGGTGTCTGCGTAGCTCGGGGTCTTGTTCACTTGACGAATGGCCGTGCAGATGTCCTACTTACGAATTTCTCCAATGAACTTCAACACATCGCTCAAGGCACGGCTATTGCCTATTTACACGACTTCTGTATGGCGACAGAACTATGCAGCTTAACCACGTCAACCACTCGACCAGTGGCCTGCAACATCGACACATCCGTGACCGTCAACCAGAGCCTTCCGGACAGTCAAAAGAAACAGATTTACGCCTTAGTAAAATAATTCTCTGATTGCTTTTCAATTGCCTCGAAGGTCCAGCGCACGTCAATTACGAAACACAGAATTATAACGCAAGACGACACGAGGCCTATATGCCAGCATCCCATATCGAGTGTCACAGAAAGAACGGGAAATCATTAAGAAGCAAGTGGAGGGAAATGCTTTCGGATGATGTCATCCAGCCTTCAAATAGTCCATGGGCGTCCCCCGTAGTGCTCGTTAAGAAGAAGACAACACGCTAGATTCTGTGTCGACTACCGAAACTCAAACAGTGTAACTAAACGAGATGTATACCCCTTGCCACGTATTGACGATACACTAGATCGGCTGCGATCCGCAAAGTTTTTCTCCTCCTTGGATCTGAAAAGCGGATATTGGCAAATAGAGGTAGACGAGCGGGACCGTGAAAAAACGGCATTCGTAACACCAGATGGCCTCTACGAATTCAAAGCGCTTCTATTCGGCCTCTGTTCCGCGCCAGCGACGTTCAGCGAATGATGGACACTGTCCTCGCGGGATTGAAATGGCAGTCATGCCTGGTGTATTTGGATGACGTGGTGGTATTCTCTGCAACGTTCGACAAACATCTAGAGTGACTTCGCACTGTATTACAAGCCATCCGGTCAGCAAACTTGACCATCAACCCGAAAAATGCCACTTCTGCTTCGAAGAGCTGAGATTCCTTGGACATGTCATTAGTTCTGACGGTGTTCGTCCAGATCCAGAAAAGACAGCCGCTGTTCAGAGGTCCCTACACCCAAAGACAAAAAGTCAGTGCGCCGATTTTTGGGTTTATGTGCCTACTATAGGCGATTTGTGGAAAACTTTTCAACGATTGCGGAACCTCTACAAAACTAACGAAGACGACGTGCCCTTCACATGGAAAAATGAACAACAGAAAGCTTTTGATGAATTAAGAAAACGGCTACAGGGTTCACCAATACTTGCCCATTTTGATGAGACAGCCGACACTGAGGTCCACACCGATGCCAGCAATGTCGGCCTCGGCGCCATCCTGGTCCAGTGGCAAAATGGTCAAGAGAGAGTGTTAGCCTATGCACAGCCGCAAACTCTCAAAAGCTGAGGCAAACTACTCTGCTACTGAAAAAGAGTGCCTCGCAGTCATCTGGGCAATAAATAAGTTTCGACCCTACCTTTATGGTAGACCGTCAGAGCTGTCAGTGACCACCATGCTCTATGCTGGCTAGCAAATCTCAAGGATCCGTCAGTCGACTAGCCAGATGGAGCCTTAGGCTGCAGAGTATGACATTACGGTCGTATACAAATCTGGAAGGAAACACAGTGATGCCAACTGCTTGTCACGCTCTCCCGTCGATCCAAGTGTACCTGAAGAGGAAGACTTCCCGTTTCTAGGCGTTGTCGACGCATCCGGAAATCGCTCAACAACAACGAGATGACCCGGATTTGCAGGCGCTTATACAACACCTGCAGGGTCTCGACGTTCAAGTACCTCGCATATTCTCCAGAGGGCTCTCCACGTTCTGCCTTCGAGAAGTGTCCTTTACAGGAGAACTTTGAACCTAATGGCGAAACGTTTTTACTAGTCGTGCCCACAGCCATGCGACAGGAAATTCTGCATGCATGCCACGATGAGCCAACGTCCGGCCACATGGGTGTGAGCCGAACATTCGCCAGGATTCGCCTGAAGTACTATTGGCCTAAGTTGCTCGCATCAGTGCAGCGCTACGTGAAAATATTATACAATAAATAAATGCACAACATACACACAATAATGCACAAGTATCGTATACACTGACTCCAATTGGCAGTAAAGAAATAAGATTTAAGTTGTAGCACCGAAAGGCGGGCGAGTTGGAAACTTATCCATAGTGGGCAGCGCACAAAAGGAAACACACAAGAGAAGCACACAAGAGAAGGAATCAGGACAAGCGCTGGTCTAACAACTGAAAGTTTTATTTGAAAGAAAGCATATATATACATGTGTACACAGAAAATCCAAGTGCTACGCAAGATTACTTCCGATCAATGAAACCAATCTCCTGTTCAGATAAAGAAACAGATGGCTGGCTAACGCAAATGCCAATACTCTTCGCCATGTGTTTGTCCTGATTCCTTCTCTTGTGTGTTTCCTTTTGTGCGCTGCCCACTATGGATGGAAGATTTTAAGACACAACGTTCTTAAACCCTGGACGGTTTTTTACGCGAACGTTTAGAGCGCCGAAGCACATTGCGCTCTGAAGTGCTCCCTTGCGGAGCAGCAAGTTCTGTTTGCAAAGGTGAGCTTACCGGCTCTATTACGCGCTGCTCAGGCACAGCTGAGAGCCGTAGAGGAATAACTTGAGTCTGACGACTCACTTAAGCGTCCCTGAGGTGTAGCTGGGAATGGAGAAAAGTGACGCGAAACATGGGAACCTTACGCTTTGGAAGTATGTATGTTAGCGTTATGGAGTATACTGGCATGGAGAGTGGCCACGTTAGTGAGCTTGATACGGCGTCTGAGAAAAGTCCGAGGACTCTGAAGTGTGAACAGTGCAGCTTAAACTTCATGGTGGTTGTACACTGCCGCGAAATGCTGTAACGGTGTCTCGAAGGGACTCGATGGTTCTACTACAATCTCAGTAGAAGTATGGTGGCTGGGCACCACAGCCGCACTTGAAACCGGTGCCGCTAGGAGCTCTGAGGCTCAGCTAACTGAAAACAGACGAAAGAGAACTATTGGGGCTGGGCACCTCTGCCGGCGCTTCGGGCACCGGCCCCCTTGGTTTTCCGTGCGTTGCGTCGGACGCACGATACAAAACACCCACGAAGGCAGATGGCTTCAGCCGGAAGTTTCAGTAGTCAGACACGGCGCGATTGTAAGGAATTCAGACCCAGAGACAGAAACCGATCCTGTGCCAGCTGTTCTTTATCTATAGCTTAGTCTTCCATCTCTTCGCCCAGCTATCTCCTGGCGCAATGAAGAAGCTAGTCATCACACACACACACACACACACACACACACACACACACACACACACACACACACACACACACACACACACGACACACAACACACACACACACACACACACACACACACACACACACACACATATATATATATATATATATATATATATATATATATAAATATATATATATATATATATATATATATATAATATTGACACAATAATAATGACATCTAACAGACAGTAATGCCAAGGGAAAGTATAAGATGTATCATTGATATATGGCACAGGCAGGAGCACCAGTGAAAGAAGAGAACGAAGAGTGTTGTTGCTGCTCGCGCTCGCTCGCTTGACAGCTGGTCGGCTTACCTCTGCGTTTCCCCCAATAAAAGTGTCTTCGGCACACTTATAAAGGCGTACTAACAAAGAGAAGTTATTAGACCGAATTGTAATCTGATTGTGAAGAAAGAAAAGTGGGTGAAAGATAACTCGCCATGAGCAGGAACCAAACCTGCGATGTTCGATTAACGCTTCGAT
>NW_027465267.1:0-33641 GCF_043290135.1 Rhipicephalus microplus | reverse complement strand
TTGTATATTTAGGCATTCACATATTACAATGTACTCTAACTTTATGGATTAGGAATTACACAGGACCCAGTACATGCCTTCAAATATTGACGACATCACAGTGTTTGGTGCGGGAATCTCCAGGTGGCGTCTCCACCCGCAGTTTCTTTTCGCGCATTTTCTCGCTTACCACGTGTCATGTCGCGTTACCAAAAGTGGTGTTTTCGGGACTGTGAAATCATACTTTACTAGTACGTGAAAAAGCGTTTTGCTTGTTAGTGTCTCTTAAAAAAGATTTCGAAGGGATGTGGAAGTTCCTATCAATATGAATGGTACCAAAAAAAAAAAACATGAGTACTGACTTACTAAGAAGCCAGTCAAAACATTTCTGAAGCCCAGTACAAATTGAACTGATAAAACGGCACGTAAGGTCACCAAGTCTACTTTTTGAAAATTTATCTACTGTTCCACAAAATACGCTTCCATTACGAACCTCTCCATTTACAGTAACATTCACTGTATTCAACTTAGCCATGTCATTCACAAGGGGTTCAATTATTTTCTGCAAATGCATGCCGAGCTGAAATAAAAGTTTTGTTTCCTAATGTATGAATACTCAGTTCATTAGAATAAAGACCTGAAATATCTGTTATCACAATGACTTCAGGACACCGTCTGACAACATAGGCATGGTAGTGCTCATCAAACTTGATGGTCTGAAGTTTTTGTGCATACATAATGACCTGCCGTCTAACAGAAAAGATATCTCTTACTGTGGCAAAACATGGCCCATCATCCGACATGCTCGTGACTTGAACGCTATCAACAGCATACTGAGTTCCTTGAATCTCAGCTGATACCAGAGAGAACACATTGCTAGTGTCCATAGCATTTGCAGTGATGTAATTCTGCACTTCGATAGGCAACTGCTCCAGCGACACTGGCTTGCACCCTGTAGTGACCATTTTCACACTACTATCTTCAAAAGAGTGAAGATACATCTCAGATGTTTGATGGCGGTTTGACAGAGTTAACGTAATATTTTTAAAATTTCTTAATTTTACTGCCAAGTCTTTAAAGTATTGATGTTTGGCCTCATATCGCATTGACCAAAGATGAACAAGTGGTCCATACATCACCATGTACTTTGGATAATGTATGATGTAATGCAGTTTGCATGGAGCTGGAGTGTTTGGAAACAGAATTCTGAAGTCAACACAAAAGCATGAGATGAGCCGTTCAAGATAAGCAATTTGTTCTATTGTCACTTGCTTGCTCATGATTAAGTCAACAATTTTTCTGAACGAAAGGTACAATGCCCAAACATTGTGACCCGTTGGTACATGTTCACCTACATAAAAAGGTAGATAGCGAAACAAGCAGTATATTTGTGAAGCATTTCCTTTGAGCGTGCCCTTCTTTTGGAACATGCTTGCAGACAATGTTTCAGGTTTATTTCTCTTGTCATTTTGGCCATAGGGATAAGTCATGATTGCAGTGTTCAGCAATTCTAATTTAATGATGTGATATTTCAGAAAAAAAGAAATAACATGTTTTAACAAAAATGGAATAACGCCTTCATGCAAATCATGCATTAAATCAGGTGGAAGGTGCTGGGTGGGCTCAAAGCCAAAAAATGAAACCGCAGGTTCACCACGCACTCCATACAGTGGCAGGCAGCTAAGACCCTGTGCAACTAGTGATAGGTGGTGGTTATGCACAGCGGGGGTTCTCTCTACAAAATCAGATGGTCTATGCTTGCCAGATATTTCATGGCGTAGTGCCATGCAGTGTCGACAAATCCTGCCATGACTGAAACTACACTTAAAGCCACCAAGCCTATGTTGTGAAAGGTTGTCCCCTGTTACACAAAACACACTTCCTTTATGAACCTCTTCATTAACAGTAATACCCACTGTTTCCAACTTTGCTATGTCATTCACAAGCGGTTCAAATATTTTTTTTAAGCCATGCTTTATTGCAAGCTTTTCCTTGACGAGAATCGCAAGGTGTATGGATGAAAGCTTCGACTTTTTTTCAGCTGCCATGTTCAAAACAGTATAGTAAACAGCCACCATCTTTTGTTTACCTCGTCTGCTGCCAAGTGGATCACATACTTCAAACTCATCGGTATACAACTGTATGCAGATCTTTTTAGTGTCACCTTGAAAGTATGCATGATTTCTAAATGCACTCCCATCAAAAACATTCTTAAGATAGTGTCTTGAGGTCGCTGCTTCCGACTGGTGCCAATCAATAGAATGCTTTGTTATTAATGCTTCAAGTGCCTTTAAAATAGGGATATAACTGTATGTCTCCTTCTTCCCTCGGGAATCTCTTCCAATGAAAATTTCCTCTGGTTTTACAAAAGGGAGGCACAACTTCCAATAGTTTTCTCGTTGCTTTTTGTTGAGAAGCTGTTCAAGTTGATGGTTTAGAAATGATGCTGCTTTTTTTTTTGCTTCAGAAGATTCTAATAAAAGGTGTTCAAAAAAGTCCTGCATGTACAAGACAACATCTGTAGATATGTCTTGCAAAGTTGAATCTGGTAGCCTTCTTCCTTCTTTCCACTTCAGTTGCATCATTGCAAATTGATTGAAAAAGTCTCGCTGATGACAAGATGAGCTGGCCAAACTTGTCTGCCGATGCTCTGTGTCAGAAGCACGAGAAGTTCCTGGCACATCAGGGTCATCTAACAAAGCCTCAGTGTCCACCTCAGTTGTAATAAATGTCACATCATGATTAAATACATTATATGCACTGTCTTCCAGAAAGTTGGCATTTTCAAAAACCTCAGCGTGTTGCCTCGAAGCATGCTTTCTATAAGCTCCATATGTGATACAAGTCCTCATGCATCCTTGGATACCGCACAACCAGTTGCGTTCATGCCCATGGTGTGCATGAAAATGCCTGAATAGTGATCTGAGTGTTACTTCTCTCTTGTTGCACTTGTGGCACTGGAAGCATCGTATTCCCGGCATCTGAAAATATTGTAAAGAAAAGTTCAGTATTACTTATATAAAGCATGCATATTCCAGGGCTGTAATTTTTTTATTATTACATTATAAGGCACCAAAAGAGAGCTATGCAAAGTAGCAGTTGTGAGAATAAAAGCAGCTTGCAGAGGTTCTAGAAATGTGCACAAAGACAATAGAGACTGAAGGCTAGAGAATAGGTGATTTGATAGTCCGTGAGCTCGTCAAGCTCTCAAGCTTTTAGCCCTGTACTCCTCTTATCAAAAGAAAATACATAGATTGATTGATCTATTCCAAGTGAGTCAGACTTGAAATAAATAAACAAACAAACAGCTCTTATAGGGCTGTTTGCCTCTTGCCCCTGCTATAAAATAGTAAGCTGCAACACCAAAAGAACAGTTTTACAAGCTGTTAATGTCTCATACTTCCTACAAAGTGACTGGCTGGCAATGAATGTCATCAAGTGAATAGCTGTTCTGCCCTCACTGCCCTAGTGGTGAAAGCCAACCTCAAATGTTATGCTAACTTCACTTATTTTGTATGGCGTGTATATTCCTTAAGGCAGGTCTGATGAATTCAACATATTATCAGCATTCTTAGTGTCTTAGCAGGAAAAGATTTTGTAAGGAAGTGAAAATAGGACAAAGGTTGCAATCCTTCTGTGTGTTCATTCAGGTCAACTGCAAGTTTGTAGCACCTTTCATGCACCTGCAACTGCTAAGGTGGCGTTGCAAACTTACTTTTCCAAGTTTGTAATTACTGCTGCATTATTTCCGCTACATGTATGAGGGCCCTCTTTTACAGGATGATAGCTATGCCTTTCCTCTATATTTTCAATCAGCTTCTCGTTTGGCCAAATATTTTAGTCACTTTTGCACTGTCATGTGAACGTCAGAAAGACTGAAAACACCCAAACAACTCTTGTCTCTGTTCACACCGTTTCGCAATATTAATATGCCACTTTATGTGATAAGGGGCTGAGAGAGAGACCCACCTTACCCAATTTTCAATACTACTTTTGCTCTAGTCCTCTCTAAGCCTCCTGGTTATTTTCCATGGAGACATTGCTCAGTGAAGGCATGCATTGAGTAAATTTATCTTTGTTTCACAGCACACCAGTCACTCAAGGCACCCATGTCATGAAGGTGCATGCTTAACTCTTATGAAACTGACTTTAATTTCTCCAGTATTGAGCATATGGTATGACATCACAGAACTGCTGCCCCTTCACTTGGGCCAGCAGAACAGCAAGACTTTCTTAAGTAGAAAGAACATCAAAATAGCCAAAATTATCATTTTTACAGTCTTTTTAGTTTAAAGAGCGTGGTTACAAAGTATTGCCTTTGTGAGGCTGCTAATATGACATTTACAGAGCATTACAAGAATCTCTAGATCTAAAAAAAAGATGCCAAATTCTTAGAAGAGGTTCCAAATCCCTAGATTTAGGTATAAATCTCTACGATTGGCATTACTGCTGCATCAACACCCATTGCAGCAGTTTGAACCGAGGCAATGTACATCTGCATGCATTTATTGCCTGGCCTGCAAGGACGAACAATGCTTTTATCACCTAAAAATCTGGCCAAAAGTAATGGTATTATACTGGTTCTAGGTAGACATATTTTAGGTAATTTTGAAATATCAAGTTGAACTTGACCTACATTTGAAACCAAAACTAGTTTCATTTGTATGGTTAGCTTGCAGCCGAAACAAACGAGAATTCAGGCACGCTAGCTGTGGCAAAGCTAAGATATTGCATTTACATTCCTGTCACATTATAACGTGTTTTCTCGACTACAACCTGTCCCCACAGCAAAAATTCATGGAAAATTGTCTCAAAATGATTCCCGGTAGTGACAAAGAATTGAGACAGAACAAGGTGAAGATGACAGATGCAGCCCTTGCTAAACTTTCATCGCAAATAAACTGCAGCATAGAAGATGCCATTTATCACCCTGCGTTGCTAAATTGACCATACATGAGGATGTATAAATAATCGGCCGAGGGAACTGGCTCGCTAGCTCAGTGAATCCGTGCCAGATAACTTGGCTGACAATGGGGAATAATACAGGTTCCATCTAATTATTGAAAAGCGTTTAGTTACTCAGCAGCAGGCACATGAGAATAGCGAAGCTTTCCATATTCAACAATACGGTGTTCTTGAGGCGGCGTGCCTTCGGAGACAGCTCGCTGAGAAGGTGCACGAGGTATATTTATCGCTGTTGCTTGTTGTTTATCGCGACTTGCTTGAAATGTATGCTGACATTTGTCTTGTTATCTGTGCATATTGCCACTGCTTACACGTTGCTTTTGATTTGCAATAAACTAAACTTTTGTTGATATTCTGCGCCGTAGATGCGGGCACAGCCGCAGGAAAAGGGGAGGGGGTTCCCAAGCCGTATAAAAGGTGAGGAGGTGAAGGGAGGTCCAGGTCTACTCCGTATACATTGACTTATTTAGGCGGGACGCTGCGTGACCCCCACCCCCCTCTGCAGGCACGGCGTTGGATGACTATGTTCAACACGGAGCCTGTAGCTCTGACTTCATCCTGTGTGTGAAGCGCTGTTTTATTCTGATTTAATACCCCCCTCCCCACCCCCCCACCCCGCGTAGTGGTCTACTGGCTAAAGCACCCGGCTGCTGACCCGCAGGTCGCGGTATCGAATGCCAACTGCGGTGGCTGCATTTTCAATGGAGACGAAAAGGTGTTCGAAATTTCCGGAGCCCTCCACTACGGCATCTCTCATAATCACATGGTGGTTTTGGGACGTTAAACCCCACATATCAATCAATCAGTGCTGCTTCAATACCCACCAGCCGCAACAGTTACACACACACCGCTGCTTTACCACGAATGACTTATACGCGTGCGCTTCACTGTATTTATATTTATCCCGCTTGTCTGACGCTACCTTGTAAAACCAATGAATTAACGCTAGAGGACTTTGATCTTTTCTGTTTACGTTCTTCTGAGCTACAATAACTTTAATCTCGAAGGCCAAGCGTTTAGGTGCTGGCCACATAAAAACAATCTTGAGCCAAGAATACAAATATGAACAAAACTTTTGTGCAATTTCCCAGCTTACTTTTTAAGATTGACGCGTTTATTATCACAAAATGCCAACGTTTGTTATTTCGAAGGCTAAGAAACAACCGGAGCCGGAAACACGAATGATCAAATTGGCGGGAAGCGCGTTCATTGCGGCGCCGGATCGTTGGTGGGTGCAACACGAGTTGGTGGTTGCCATAACTCTTGCGCGTTGTTTTGAGGAGCTCTATGGCAACATTACATGAATCTGCGGTCACAACAGTGACATGTCTACTGACGGTAAGCAACGGCGGCCCCCGAAGAAAGCTCAGACTCGAACAGGCGAATCTGCGTGGCCTAAAAGACGCCGTGAGCAAGTGCCAACTGTTGTCCGTTGAGATAGACTGCGACAATGACAGATTTCAGGTAAGATATCGTATCATCCCCCCTCCCTCTGTTGCTCTTTTTTTCGTTAATGCACGTTGAGTTCAATGCAACATGAGTACACGCAGCATGATGCTGATACTCAATTGACGCATGCGAGTTCACGCGATCATGTCTTGGTGGGCATCTTACGCAATACCGCACACTTGCGATCTAACGATCATTTGCCCCGAAACGTGGTGGCGCCTGCCACTGATGTCACATGGGCACTTTTCATTCATCACAATCTGGAGCGATAAGCGATACTGGTTCAGTTGAATGAGTTGCTGCTACACGGTCACTTGATTGCGATAAGGCTTGGTCTGGATCGTGACGATCGCGATTGGTTCCTTTACGCAAGCTGCAGAAGGGAGACAATCACTACTGATAAATTTGATCTTCGGTTGAGATTGATCGCAATCAACGACCCCTGTGTGATACCGGTAATAATTGTGATCAGACCCGATAGAAATCAGGCTTTCAGTACACGATTTGGCTGACACTTGCGCTAAACTTTATCCGGATCAGTTGGGCCGTGTAGCAATGACCAATAACAAGCAAAATGATGCATAGTGCCCGTGCTTGCTCTCTTTCTGCACTCAGCTGTGTGAAAAGATTACTCTGACATTCTTTCAGCAGACGATGTCTTCTGCTTTGCACAGGTCCTCGACAAGGAGTTCAATGAATATCTTGACCTGGTTGATGAGGACAGCATTCCTGATTTGGCCATCATCCGGACTTTAAAAGCAGGCCAACTGTTTACAACACGCGAGGTAAAGTGTCGCATATTGTCATTCTGAAATACTTTAATGAAAAATTTGCCTGTAGCGTGCCTCTATTACTTCATAGTTAAATTAGCACTATATATAAACTGCAAAAATTACAAAAGAGAAGAAAGGACACTGAGTGCAAACTACCAACTACATGCAAACAAGCATGCATAGATGCTCAGATAAAGGATATAGAGAAGGGCTTTCAGGGTCAACATGAAAGGAGGACATCATCGCTGGAGCAGGATGAGGTAAATGTTAGCAAATGCTTTACTCAGGGCTCAGCATGAGAGAAGATGTGATTAGATACATAAGACATTACACAATTTTTGTTTTAATATTTCCCAACAGTGTTTTTTTTTATATTTGGAGCTGCCAACAACACACACGTTTTCAAAAATTAGCTTTAGGAACATTTTTTGCAATGTGTGGCCAAATGACTAGCCTTTACCAGCTGCTAACAGGTGTAATGCTGCTCTATCAGTCGTGTGGTCCGTCCGGACCCAAGTACAGGGTTCATACTCATTAACATAACAAATATTGAAGGGTTTTCAAGAAAATGATTGTGAATTTTCAAGGACCACAACGTCGGTCAGAAATGTAATAGACATGTTTCATGGTAGGATAGAGGCTTCAAGTAACTGGAATTTATTGAAAAAGGGAATGGTCGCTCGAGCAAACATTGGAAATGTGGCTGCAATAACATTTTCTTTCTGGAGAACGTTCAATCATATCTGGGTGGGAAAGCCTCAACTTATACACAGGAACACTAGACAGAAGTTTAGAAGTCGTGCGCTTCCTACAAAGGTGTTATTCATACCAACTGGCCCGAAATAATTTTTTATTAAGTTCGATCATATTTCCTTGCATGAATAATCATTTTCAGTATTGCAGTAATCACTTTTCCTGAATTTTCATACGAATGTCCATTGTTTCCTGCTGCTTAGTCTTGGCAGTCTTCCGAATGGTGTTTGACTTGGTGCATGACAAGTCGCTAGCTGTCACTGCCTTTTCTGCATGCAAGTCTATAGCTGTTCATTCCTTCTGAGCGGTGTCTAGTTTCTTTTTCTTTTTTGCTACTGTTTCGAACTCCCCCTCAATGAAACATATCTTTTTTCTGTTTATTATCCTCCTGCTCCTGCCTTCTCAGAGTTCCTGAAAATGCATAGTGTTGGTTTCTTTTGTGATGGGCCTATTGCATATGCCACCTACTACATTCATGGCATCACAAATAATATGCTATGAAATACGGGACAATGCTCATTAGAAATAAAAAAAAAAGGATTTGAAAAATTTCAATACATGTAAGGCCTGGAAAACAAATTTCCGAATCAAGGTTTTTAATTGATTTCAAGGACCCACATAAACCCTGCAAGTACAAATTGACACAGGATTAGTGGACCTTGAATGCACTACACCTCTTGTGCATTAAAAAAATTTGCCACCTGTGCTTGATTACCAAAATGTTCTTTGGGGTCAGTTATATTCTGTCGATATTTTACAACTTTATGAGATCACAACAAAAGCCGTTCTTGGCACGCACCATAGTTGTCTGCCGCCACTAGTGTCTGTAACAGCTATCATTTGAAATTAGAAGACTGTAAATCAACAATATTTTGGTTATATTAGGATTCAAACCATGGTACTCTGTGTTGCAGCCCAGTATTATACTACTGAGCCACGCCACTGCTTGAAATTCCTTTGGAAACAGAACATACGCAAGCTTCATTTCGCAGAAGTAATCACGTTAACATGCACAATAGTGTTTCATAAGGGGAAAATAAGAACTAGGCATTGCACAATGTGAATTGTGTAATGTAGTGGGTAGGTCACTTCTTGGCAGAAGAACGAATAATGGTGTAGCCGGTGTTTTCATACCTAATAAAAACGAAGATTATAATGTAGTGGTTGCTAAGTCTACTTGCAGTAGTTATCCTAATAATGTTTAAAAAATGGTCTATAAAGACTGCTATTCCACCTTTCGCTTATTGCGGCCTGCACGTTGTGTGCAGGCCTGACTTTTTTTTTTTTTTTTACACAAGCCTGTCAGCCTTGGAGAGGCCGAGAGCACTACCTAAACGTTGTCTAGCTAGCTACAATTTTTCTGATCCTCTGCCAACACGTGTGCACATGAGCGGCCCACACCCATGCAGATTTAGCTGCAGGAACTGCAACATTTAAGATAGACTTCTAAAAAAATGTTCGTGCAAACTATTTTTTTAAAGAGAACTGTTCCTGTCCACTCTAGAAAAAAATTAATGTTGCAGACGTTGACAATTCTGGAAGAAGCCAAGGACATGTGTCAAAGCACCTTGTATCATGCTCAAATCCTTTGAGCTTCATTTTGCAATAGAAATTGGTTAGCTTTTACTTTAATCTGCTTCAGTGATAGTCTTCTCATATTAACCCTCTCTTCTGTAGTCAGCCCACCCTTTCCTCTATTTTACCTGAACATCTATGCATGCTTGTTTGACACATGTGGTCTACTACATTTCTGCAAGACAAGTGCTACGTGTTTCTTTGTTTGATACAACCTTGAATAAAACAAACAGATGATGAAGCTATGTCTGACGTAGGGGACATTAATTGTATAACTGTATTCGGCTAATTGAGACATAAATTTCCTCAATGGCTATACCTTTACCATAGGTCTCCTCAGATCTGGAATTAGGAAGCAAGCCTATCAAAAAAGAATAAAATAATAATTATTTTCAAAGGACTAAAGCAAATAAAAGAATAACTTGATTCTCTATCACTGTTATGTATTGTTTTTATTTTTTTATTTTTTCTTCCCACGTGTAGATTGTGAGCCCTACAAATTGTTCCTAGTTGTTTTTTTTTAGTATAATGCATTTTTTTTCTGCTCGAGAGTTGTCCGTGCATACTTTTTTGTTAAAATTGTACCTATGTTTTCTTTTCTTTTTCAGTGTTATATGACTGTGTAATATTGATCTCAGTTTTAGTATTTGATTTTTATGTACCCTTTTATATTTGTAAATGTCATTTTTTGCTGCTGCTGTATGGGTGGTACAACCCAGTCAGGCAATGTTTGCCTTTGGCCATGTCTCCTTTGGCAATTTTGTACTTGTTCTCAATAAATTAATAAAAAAAACAGACAGAAATTCTGAAAAATAGTGAAGTGGATGAAATGAAGATAAAAAATTGTTTTTTCATAAAAAACTACTAAACCGATTAGAAATAAAGTGCATTTAGTGAATCATTTATTCACCTTACCCTTTTCACATTTACATCAAAATTGTCACTATACAGCTAAAACAAAACTCTCAGGGTCCAGACTTTTTTGTCTAGTGTTATGATCTGTTGTGTTTGAGTTACATTATATTTCAAGTAGTCACATATGTACAGACACAGGAAAAAATTGATGTCCATTTATAGGACCAAGGATGTCATTCATTTATCATCATTTACAAGGCTAAATTTTGAAAACTACATCTGGTAGGTGTGCTCCATTTACAACAATGCTTTGTTGCGAATGCTTCTCGAAGCACTGGCCTCCGTAGCCCTCGTAAATAGCTGCAACTTCGGGACATTGGCTTGCCACTGTTATTAGCGGCTTCACTAGCAATTTGAAATGTTTAAGTCGGCACTACACTGTATAAAGCTTCATAAATTCGTATTGTTGGTGAAAAGATTAAATCTGAACCCACTGTACAGTTACATCTGCTTCAGTGCCGGCGCAGTCAGGACAGAACGTGTATCGTCCAGCTACTCAATTGATTCCTGCTATTGTGAAGCGAAAATGAGCTCTAGTTATGTTCAATGCTTTGTGCAGATACTCATTTTCTTCGCACGCGTGAGCTCGAACCACACATGGCTAGCACAGGCAACAGTATTTGTTTACATTGTTCAGAGCACTTCAGTAAGCCTTGCCTGTTCTCTGCTTTTTTTGTACCATCTATATTGGCATCAGTAGAATTTCATAGGGGGAATCAACCCCTTCATGTTTACACGGCTGTTACGGAAACTAAAAAATCGGCAATGGTTATCTGTCTCCCATCAGGGTGACGTTACAAAATGACACATTCACATGTAGTGTAAACTTCACAAATGTGTGGGAAGCAAGTGGAGTGGAGGGCTCGTACTCGCCTACTCAAGTTCCCCTTCTCCACTGGGGGAACGGCAAATTGTAATTGCAACACTACAAAATGCACTCGTTCTGCAACCGATTTAATGCGTTTCTACAGACACGTGACATTGCATTTTATTTGTCATGTTTAGATTGTGTACTATGCACAAGGGACAGTCATGGCATGCTTTGGCAATGTCTGGTACTTCTGCAATAAAACTCACTGATCAGTCAGGCAGTCACAGTTTGCATAATAAGGTAATTGCTTGTTCTGTGCCAAGAATTTTGACATACTGTTATAAATACAGTACAGTACCTACACGAAGGGACGCAACTTTCTTGTTAACTGCTGCAGCTCGTTGTAGAAAAGTGAAAATGTAAGCTGTGCACTTAACACAGCAATTATAAATAGCTATAATCACAGACTAAGTTTCTGTTATATGTATTACTTGGCAAACTTCTTCCTTATTTTGCAGCGTACTGTCCCAGGCAATGGCCACAGCAATTCCGAAGAAGCTGCTGAGCAAAGTTTCACCATTATAGCTAGGTAAAAAATCTTACTAAAAAAGACAATGTTTGTAAAAGTGTTGCAGCATCAAGCATTCATCATTGTATTTTTCTGTACAGCACAGCATGACACTGGTTTAGCATGAATACAGCACAAGCTTGATTGTTAGGATCCTTTCAGAGTCTAAGAGAGCATGATTTAGTGGAGGTCTTATATCTGTGCATGAATCTGCATTTAACACGAAGCCATGAGCACTTTTAAAAATGGTGCCATAATAGCGGGGTTACGTTCATTTTTTGATTCAGGAGGCCCTTGAAAACTTCCCTCTTTTTTTCCTGACACTCAATTAATTGGTTTGTCTTCCCACCTGACAATCATCAGGACATGGTTGCATCAATGGTAGTGAGAAAGCATTGTTGCCAGTGGTCCAGAGATGTGTTTGACCACAAGGCCAAACACAGAGATGCTGAAGAGGCGTAGCATTGTCATGTAGCATAAATGTCATTTTAGTGCTTGCAAGCAGAGGCCGAGCTTTCTGACTCATTTCCCTGCAGTGGAAACTTGAGCAGATTAATAGCAGGATTTTCTCAGGAGCACTCTCATTATGTGAACCAAATCACACTCGTCATCACAAGTGCATAGTTTGTGAGTTCATCCAGATAAATACAAAGCAGGCAAAGGTAGCTATGATTATAATAAAAGCCCTATTTTTAATATTAAAAGCACAAGAAATGTTTTGGGAAGAAATATGCAGACCATTTGCATGTATTAAACTCATTAAAAAACGAAAATGACCATTGTATTGCCAGTAAAATGTGACCTTTTCACCACTACTGCCTGTAGTATTACATGATTTCTCACTTGCTAAAAGACTATATCATGATCGTTTCAGCTGTGATGATGACGACAGCGGCAGCAAGTTTACACTACCAGACTTGAGTTTTTTAAATTCTAGTTTGAACCTCAACAGCAGCATCAGTTCCTTTGCCACAGTGAGGATTGTTGACTCCTTGTTTCAAGAAATGATAAAACACACAATGTAAGACAACAATGAGACTGCCTATGAGCTTGAGTTAGTCATCGCCCACATCTGTTTTTTTCAAACCTGAAAACATTTTGCAGCTACCCATCGCGGCGCTTCTACCACGATGTTGGGCTCAAACTAGTCGGACTCTACCCTCAACTGGGAGACACATGCGGCAGTGGCCATGTAAGTATAGTTGCACCATTGTTTCTCTTATTTTGTCATGTGCTACAGCACATTCTTTACCTAGAAACCTGCATTTGCACAATAATCGCTGCAAGCTCCTAAGATGCACGTAGCCTTAAAGCCAATAAGGTTGTAATAATACCTCAGCAACTATTGGCACCAGTCCACATAGTAAATAAGTAGTACTTGCTTTTGTAAAGCATTCACATTTACAGGAGGACTGACATCAAATCTACTCATTTCAGGTTTTTTTGCATCAACGAGTAGCTATTGACCCCCTAGTAGTGATTTGCGACCTAAAGCACAACTGAGGGACGAATAACTATCGTTTTTATTGGTTTATATCACTGGTATCTAGTACGATTTCAAATTAAAAGTCTACAATCCAGCCATTTTCAGTGATGGGAGCGCTACCTGCGGTCACCTCCAGATTGTGTTACAGCTGACGAATTCTCCACATAAAAGCGTGATGTCAGGCTCAGTTGCTTTGCAAACATTTCGTCTGCTAGGCACACCCATTCAGTCATGCCTTGTCACCTGCATTGCAGTCATCCTCGTACAAAGTGTGGACTTGGGCTAAATAAGATAAGACTGGAGCTTGGAATTGCTGCGATAATAATATAGTTATTAATATATGGTAGCCTGCCGAGCTTTCAATTGCAGGGTCCTTATTGATTCCATGTTGCAATATCAAACATTTGATGTGCTTTTTGGGAGCAAGAAGTTTTTTCTAAACTTGAAAGTTACAAAGTAAATAAGCCTATTACAATAAACTGGACTAATAACTATAAAGTCAACTGAACGCCGATGTTATCACATGCCCTTGAAGTAAAGTTATGATAAACATCCATGAATATGTCAATTTTATGCGGGAAGTTCAGTCACGAATGTTCAACATTCAATAACTTTAATTTAGTCATGTTTAAACATCCATTCTTATTTTAGCACATTCAAGTTCAATTTCAGATTTAGATTTGCTGAGTTACATTGAAAGTCTCTTAGACTTGCAAAAAAATTCAGGACCAGCTACCAGCGATCAGAAAAGCTGAAGATGCCACTAGTGCCGAAGGACTCCTAGTCGCTGTTTAAGAGCTTCATTTACTCTGCAGTATCGATTGAAGTTGTTTTGCTTTCTCTCTTCGCAGAAGGGAAGCACGAAATTCTCTGTTATATGAAAACATATTTTCCCATAAAATTGTCTGCGCATTTCAAAGCAGCGCATGAATATACATAGACTTAACAAGGTTCAGTAAAGTCAATCCAGAATTTTAAAAAAATGAAAAAAAAAGGAGGAGCTACAGCGAGAAATAGATGAATTTCTTATTGTGAAAATTTTATGCACAGGATTCCTGGGTCTTGCATCTAAGAAATAAATTTAAAAACGAGAGGCGCAAGCTGCAAGTCGACCGAGTCATGAATGCCAGAGAAAAGTATGGAGGAGGGTCCAAAAGAAGAGCTTTGGAGGGCGTTGTGCCTGCAGAAAACAGAGTGAATGGCATTTTGGTCGGTACTTCTTAACTTCAAGTTTGCCTATTTAGAGTAGTGACCATTTCAATTGAAAATGCAGATGCAAAGCCTGAAAACCACAGGTGAAGATGAGACAAGCCTTGCGCAGCATGAAGCATGGCTTTTGTCAGAGTGGACCAAGCCAGAAAATGCTGAACAAGTACGCTGCCGTCTGGGCCTTACGCACCTACAAAGAATGAAAAGCTTGTGCCAAATGAAGGCAGTTGATGCGCTTGAAAAATACCCCTACTTGCTTGACATTGAATGGGTAAGTCATTTATAGCATCAGCGACCACACACAAGAAGGGGGGACAAACCACAGTGCTGCAGTTTGTCCCCCCTTCTGTCGTGTTCGTGTAGTCGTGCGCTGTGTCAAAATATGCTCATGTACTGTCACCAACTGGCCCGGCTTGCAGTCCTCCAGTCTTGCTATGTTCTTAGTCACATTTTCTGTTACTCATCTGGCTTCTGATATCAGCCTAGAGTGCACACTTCTTGGTGCAGTTTTTCGCACATGCCTTATGCATGTTAGTGGCTTATGCCACTGACTTCTAAAATGGCCTATGACTGGTGAAGGGCTGGTGAGTGGTACTCGGAGCATTCAAGTACTGCCGTGCGCCATTGTTTATAGTACACTGCATGACTGCTTTTTACAGTTTATGCTTGCGTTTTACGAGAGGGAGATTTGTGGACTTCGAATCAACATGGTAAATAGTGTTATTCACTTTAATTGCTCACATGAATTCAGGTTCTGCAGGTCTTACCATGGCTGAATGCAATCAGCATCATCACAAAGTATGAAGTATTTGCTAGCGATAATGAAACAGTGTTTATTACATGACTGTTCAAATACAACATCACTTGTAGTGATAGCATCACACTGGACTGAACAGTAGCTCATTACTGTCATATCCCTTGATGGGTCTGGACCTTATCGCTGTGATCTGTCATTCATTTCCAGTTTTCTTTGCTTGGGCATACATTCAATGTGCACAGAAAATATAGACAAAGCAAAGGGTTGGCTTGAGGCAGTCAAAAGATGATTTGAAAAAAAAGTGTCAGGTCTTTTTTTTTTTTTTAAATGATAGAAGTGTTCAAAGAACTGTATACGCTTGATTTCGTTATGATGCATTCAGCTTCGAAAACTAGTAAAGTTCACCCTTTAGGCCATACGTTTGTTCGCTTTCTGAATTTTCTGATAATTTTTCCATCCCAGCAGGATTCATAGTTAACATCTTCCATTTTCTCTATTAAGTTTTCTTTGTATTTATATGGTTCTTAGAAATTAAGTTCTGTTCTTTGTGCTCATGAATTTGTTTGTCTATTTTTAAGTTTCTTCATGACTTCAACCTTTTGGTCAAAAAAGACGGGCTAAAAGCCATCGACGAAGCTTTTGAGAGAATGCTGTGCCTCATTCTTAATGGTACAATGGTGGCCAGAAGGAAAGATTTGAAGGAAGTCCTTCAAGTGGAATTATCATGTATAAGTGCCAGGCGTCGAAAACGTAAGTTTCATTTTTGAAACGTTAATTTATTTAGTTTTATCAGCAGACTGACATAACACAAACATTGACTACTATTGCCTTGGCACAGTCACAGAAGCACTAGTGACAGGTTAGCTTGCGATGATTCATTATGAACAAAAGAAGGGGAATTATAAGTGCACATTTTTCTTTCTTTAGATATTAATGACAACTAGCAGACAAGTCTAGAAAAGCATAGAGGAGGTTATTAGTGGTCAGTGTAACGTAAAAGGGAAAAAATAAAGTGGATTACGAGGCAACTTTTCACTGGAATGGATCAAATTTGTGATTTGGACACGAATAACGTGTTTGAAGCTGTGCCGTGGTGGTCATCCTGCAGTTCACTTTATGGCGTACATGTGTGCATTTAAATTGGGGGAGTGTCAGTCAGCACTGCAAGTAGTCATGACAGCAATTGCCTATACTCAATACACCCCCTATACTTTCCCTAGCTTTCTAATCAACCATTAATACAGTAGCACAAGACAGCAAAGGCAAGCAGTTAAACAGAATAGATCTTGCCTTACTTAGCTTCCATCTTTACACTAATTAACACATGGCATGTACAAAAGTCACAGTTGTGTAAAGTCAACAAATGCATGATGCACAAATGATATTCTGTTAATTTACAAGTATACAACATAAATTCATATCTTCTTGATCGCAGTTCATCCCTGTGATAGTTATGACAAGACTGCTTTGTTTTTTTCTGCTTTGTCCTTTTAAGCCTTTGCAGTTCAAAACCTTTTACCACCTTACATTAATTGTAATTTGAAACTAAAAGATTCATATCTGAAGTAAAAAGTTCACCAATTCTTTAAGAGATGGTGCATTAGACTCTGACAAGTTATGGAAAAAGTAGTACACACAGTAATGCTCCTCCTTTTTCGCCCATTATTCCAGTGAAGGTACCCCAACACCGCAAAAGCTTTTTCAAAAGGTACTGTGCAGTTGTAAAACCTCATTGTTATTTGTCAGATTACGCACTGTTAATGAAGAACGTGTGATTTGGCAAATGCACTGTCACTGAAAGCACTCTGAAGGGAATTTTCCACTTATTATTTTTTGTCAAGTGAGAGGCCAAGCCTCCGAGAGCATAGGAAATGTACTGGTAAATGTGAGTGTGCCCTGAAGCATTAATTACAGCATGCTTTTACACCTACTTTCTATTCATACTGTAAACTGACGTCATGACATGATATGAGCAGCACCACCAGGCAGTAGTACGTGCACGTACAAGTTTTAGTGACATTCCTTGTCCGCGCTTCACTTCTTCGATCGTCTGCTGCGTGCTGCACGTGTGGCACCTGTCGTGGCAGGGGTGCACAACGTTGGGATGGCATCGCTTCTAAGGTGCAGGTTTTTCGTCGACAATTCAAAGTCGGTAAGCAACTGGATGTTGCGCATGCAGATGTCTGCAGTGAGGTGCAACAAACAGAGTGAACTTCGCTTGGTTAGTGTTTAGTCTGGGCCTTGGCCGTAGCACATGAAGTTGAACAACGCTTGTCTCAGTGCAGCATCAGATGGGAATCGGTAGAACTTGTTCCTATTGTTCCCCATTTCACTGGTGCAAGAGTTTACACGGCAGAATATTGATGCCATGACGACAAATTCAAAATCAAATGATTCCTTTGCCCTTTGATAAGTATATATCTTCTACTTGCGAGTACGTACACCATTCCAGACATCAAAAGCTCGTTTCACAGGTAGTTTGGGTGACAGTGACTGCACAGCATGAGCAGATGATTGTGAAGGTTATGTTCAAGCTGCCATTTTTTTTTTCCGTATGTTTTCGTGCGTGACATCATCACTAGCCTGACAGCTGCGTGAAGTCGCCAGTATTAGTAGTGTAGCCTGACGTTGAGATAGTGTCGATGTGGAGGAGTGCACCGCATGAAAATTTATTTTATTATCAATATAAAATATCTTATCAGCATTTGCTGAGCGTCACACTTCCTCAGAGCCATCTCTGTATACAGTAGGTTTGTATGGCAGAGTAAACACGGCTCTGAAAAAAAGTGTCCATGCCCCTTAAGCACAGTGAGCAAAAAAGGAGGATCGGCACAATGGTAATTTGCTGTATTTTTGCAACTGGCTTAAAAAGTAATGTACTAAGAAAAGTACGCTCCAATCAACCACACAATAAATTGTTAAGCAGTACATGTCTACAGACCACTGCAGCCATGTTGCACTGTCTGCAAAGGGTTAACAGGCATGCTTTGCAAGTTGTTTATGGCATAGTTAGTTATATTCAGTAGTTTTCTCTCTATGAAGTCAGTGAAGGTGCTTTCATATTCCCTGATCTGTACACTTGTTCTGTAGTGCTTGTTTATTTTCTGCACAATTAAGCTTCAAGTTGCACTGGCATGCTTGGTAAGTCTTTTCAGCTATGAATTTGGTATAAGAGCTTTTCGACAATGAAATGGCTATATATTTGCTAATATACCTGCAAGGACGAAGACTGAATTTCAATGGCAGAGCATGAACCCTCAGCAAGACCCTCAAACAGAGTGCACCACACCAAGTTATGCTTGCTCGCATCAAACCTATGATTGGAGTGCATGTGCTATCACAGGATAACTTTGCACAGGGAATAAGGTTGATCTGAGCATCACGTACACATTGTTTCTGTTCTGGTCTATCGCATCCCTTACCGCTCTTCGAAGTCAAAGTAATCGACCCTGCAAATCAAACCAGCCCAGCGGCAAGTGCCATAGTTGGTGCATTGATTTCATCGGTGTCAGGAACACATGGTAAGTTTTCATTTTGCTGTCATCTTGTGCTCAATTGAGAAATGTAAGCAAAATACATTTGTATGAGGAGTGAACTCTGCGTTCATTTTCAAATTATGTTGTTGAAAATGGCGTGGCTAGCATTACTTCAAGGCAAGTGCTGCTTTAGTTCAGCAATTACAAAAGTTTTGCAGTAATGTTAACATTGATGTTTAAACACCATTGTTTGCAGAATTTAAGTATAATCAAGTGTATACTTGCCAATAATTAGTATAATTAGCAACTTTCTGTGCTGTCTGTAGTTTCTTATGAACTTTCCAAAGAAGCGTGTTTTTATTGTCTCATGTGCTATGTGCACTTTGCTTTGGCATCCTGTAGTTGCATTCACAAGGAATAATGTCTATAACCTTATCTAGGCTCCTTTAATATGCTTGTCAATGAACCCTCTTGGCAATTGATTACTACTCATGTATTGTGACATATTCTTGATCTGTTACATTCTAAAATCTTCCTACCGTCATATGCCTTTAGACTCGAGTATCACTGTGACAATATGTCAACACACAAACACAAGTTTGCAATAAAAAGAAACTCGAAAGAATATGCACGAGCAAGGGAAATTGATGTAAAGGTGCACTAAACGTCTCCATTTGATTAGGTAACATTGTGGGTTCAAACAATTTTCATATGTAGTAATCATAGGCAAAAGCACAAAATAAACTTATTGAATCTTAAGATATCTACAATCTTTCAAAGAGGTTCTGAACAAAAATGGGAAAACTGACAAAAACAGTGAAATCCTATTCAGAAGACGCGACTGTTCATAGAAACAAGTTTCATTTTACGTATTTTTGAACAGTTGGCTGTACTTTTGATCGATTGTCAGCGCGCTGTGGCGGTACGCGATCGTGAGTCCTGACGTTATTAGTCATTTCAAGATTCATTGAGGTTGTTTTGTATACAGTTCATGTAAATATACAACACTGATTAGACCCATAGCCATAAGTTAGCAGGGGGTATAATGGGAGAAGTTATACAAGCATAAGAACAATTTGTATGAAAATTACAACATCAAATAGACTGCTTTTTAAGAAAACAAAGAAGAATATGCGAAAGATTTTATGAGGATTTAAGGTGACGTGAATGCATGATAGCACGTAAAAAAAAAATTGTATTATTTTAACATTATTAAATTCCATTCATCATCACATGAAAAAACAAAACAAATACAGATAAAATATCAAGCTATATGGAAGTTTTTATGCATAATTAGTTACTATTGTTCTACATCGAACAAATATTTAAGTGCATTTGAAATAGCCTGACTATCTTTAATCTGAAGTCGAATGCTATTCCACACTTTGGCTCTTATGAACTGCAGTAAGCGTTAATCATAGATGTTATTAGTAGGTGGAAGATTGAAATTGTACGATGTCATGCATCTAGGGATGCGAGAGCAGGAAGAAAAGATCGATACATAGAAAGGTACTCTGAGTGCAATAAGATTACTGATGGTTACAGCAGTTTTATGTTGCCATATGTAATCAAAAGGTAGAATTTCCAACTTGTGAACCTAAGGAGCTCTGGGTTCATTATAGGCTGCATTGTCTACCAGTCTAAGCGCTCGCTTTTGTAATATGCAAATAGAATCGGGTAAGTTTTAAAGGTCCATCCTAGAAGTTTAGGCAGTATGATAGGTGACAATGAACAAATCGAAAAATAAAGAATGTGTACTGCTATTGATACAGAAGCCAGTAGCATACTGCAGCCAGATGCTAGCTTAGTACATACAGTTTGTTTTTTCTAGTGTAATTGCCTATTGAATGCTACTCCTAGATAATTAAATTCTTTTACGTGCTCAAGCTGGTAGTTGTTCATTGTAAGTTGAAATCATTTTGGTAAGGGAAGTGAAAAATAGTGTATTTGCTTCTCTGTGTATTAGGTCTTAATCTGTTCGCTGTAAGCAGCATGCAAGTGTTTTTAGTTCTTCTTTACTTCTATATTCTAGGTCGGCTATGTTGTCTGCATTAGCTGTCAAAGCTGTGTCGGTATACATTACTAACTCAGCCTATTTGAGTATGTATTCGTTCAGCATCGACACCATGGTATTCGTTTCAAAAAAGTGCAGCAGTCGTGCAAGGCTAGTTCACGCATTCCCTTCATCTATTCTTGACGTAGTGCAGAGCACGTGCTGCGCAATATATCTGGCACTTCAGCAGACTACAAAGCCGATTGCATTCGTGTCTATTTTAATGGCGTCGAACAAGTGCACCCAGGGTTCATGCGTGTTTACATGACAAAAACTCAAGGACTTTCAAGGACTTTTAAGGCTATGTGTGCAAGTTTTCAAGGACCACACTGTCTGTTAGAAACTCAATTACTATGTGTTCGGGTGAGGATAAATGCTTGAACTGACCAGAATTCACTGAAATCACTGTAGCGGGCGTCGAAAACATGACTGCATGACATTTTCTCTTTAGACACTTTCATTCTTGGTTGTTTTTTTTTTAAGTTCCATATGTAAGCACTTTCAGTATGACACAAGTTGCAAACCTTTATTCAGATATGAAAACTAAGGAACCGTTCTTATGCAATGCCTTGTTGCTTTTTGTGATTTTTTTTATCAATATCCACTATCTCTTGCTGCTTGGTCTTGGCTGTCTTGCTAATGCTGTTTTACTAGATAATGCACGTGAAGTAGCTAACTGTCTCTGTCTTTTCTACATATGAGTCTGCTGTAGCTGTTATACTCAAAAGTGGCTTCTAGTTTCTTTTCCTTTTTTGTTAGCAGATCGACCTCCTCCTCAATGCAATATTTCTTATTCTGTTTCTCATCCGTTTGCTGCTGCCATTTCCCGAGTTTCCAGGATGCCTGGTGTTGTTTCCGTGCAAAGGCTGCTGATGTTCTCAATTCTTTTGCGATTGGCACATTACATATGCCACGTGCTACATTTACAGCATCACAAATAATGCACTGTGAAATGTGTGGCAATGTTTATTTAAAAAAGGTAAATCAAGGATTTTCAAGGATTTGCGAAAATTTCAGCCCTTTCAAGGCCTTTAAAAAGAACTTTTTCAATTCAAGGGTTTTCAAGGATTTCAAAGACTCGCATGAATTCTGTGCGCCATTGAACGTTTTCCGGCTGTTGCATATACCATGCAACGTAAAGCGGTGCCAACCTTCACTAATCAAAACTACCACAATTTGCAAGGCAGCAGACTCTAAGGCTTGTGCGACACCTGCATTCTCGTATTCGTTTCCGCTGCTCATTGCTGCTGCTCTTGTCGAAATGTCCCCTGCACGACAACGGCAGCAATACAAACCAGACAGCGCACGGGGAGGCGAATAGACCTCACATTGGCCGAGGCGCATGGAAGGTGCATGTGTTCCCATTTAATTCCCTTTCTGCACCTCTCGTAGTATCACGCACTCGTCCTTCCCAAGACGCACTGATGTCTTACCCCAGCTGGGTGCATTGTTCGGTGTCAGTAATGGTCGTTATGGTTCTGTAAACTATTGGAAGCTGAGCGGGTTGATTGATATGAGGGTTTAACGTCCCAAAACCGCCATGTGATTATGAGAGACGCCATAGTGGAGGGCTCCGGAAATTTAGACAACCTGGGGTTCTTTAACGGGTCGAGAAAGACATGGGCGACTGGCGGCATTGTTGGCATGCCGAATTCTGGAGTGTAACGTCATCTTTAGCTTCCGGTGCGCGCGGCCGCTAGGCGTGGCAGTTTGAGAAAAACGCATTCAAATAATGAAGAAGTTGCGTCTTTTCCTTTTTTTTATCTCTCCTCCTCCTAAGATTTATCATCTTCCTATAGTATGCCAGAAACGAAGGCTGCGCCTATCCATTTCAGCATGCAGCCTTTTAATGTGGCTGGAAATCTTGGCGGCAAAGGTTTCGTTCAGTGTCCCTTTAAGGGCTAAGGTGGCCAATGCATTTAGCAAGGTGGCCTCTAGAGTCGCTGGAAAAGAGTTAACATGAGGCTACCGGAAACGAGCGTCGGTCAATGAGATTCGTCAGCTATGCTTCAGTGATAGTATCTGCTCAAGGGATGGGGAACAAAATTTTCGCCGACGGTGTTTTCAATGAAATCGGAAAATTGGGTTCTGAAATTAGTAGGAACAACCTCAATTCCAGGCAGAAACTACAAAAAAAAAATAAATAATTCAATCCATTTTCACAAACTACTGCGTATAGCGGCCGCGCCGCGAGATAATGTGGCATACGCCCGAAACGGGCAAGTCAACAATGCCAGCCGTCGCCCGCGGCCCGCGTCTCTGGACTCGCTCAGCTCCCCCTGTTTCCAAAACCGGTGGCGAACAATGCTCCCGGCTGACCTAAAGCGACAGCTGAAAGGGGAAGATGGGTGAGAGGAGAGGTGAGGGAAAGAAGAGGACAGAAACAGGTGCATCCTGTTTGACAGTGGTGGTGTTGGACAGCGGGGACTACGGTCGGAAGGTTTCAGCTCTTTTAGAAGGGGACGCATACACGCAGCTAGTAAAGGACCCAACGAATCAAGCCCAGACACAGCTAAACAAGCTACTCGCGGAAATTTTCAAGCTATACCTGGATCTCGGAGCACTTTACCTGCGACTAATCTGCCGTAACGGATCCGCACCGAGTTTTTATGGACTACCGAAAATTCACAAGCCTGACTTCCCCCTGCGACCGATTGTAGACTTCACTTCCTCCCCATGCCGAGCCCTTTCAAAATTCCTACACCAAATCTTCGCCCCACTAACCCGGAAGACACCAACTCATGTCCGTGACGCCAGCCACTTCGTGCAGCTAGCGTCAGATGTGAGCATTGGTGATGACGAGAGCATGGTCTCATTTGACGTCGTGTCGTTTACCAACGTGCCAGTTCCCTTAGCTGTCCCCGCTGCCCGTTCTGCGCTTGAGTAGGACGCAAGCCTGAGTGAAAGGACTCCCTCGGCGGTTGACGAGCTCTGTCGTCTACTGGAGTTCTGCCTCTCCAGCACATACTTCTACAAAGGAACCATTTTCAGGCAGAACAGCGAAACCGCGATGGGAGTTTCCATCTCCGTCACGATGGCAAACCTGACCATGGAATACATAGAAGAAAAAGCACTCAGCTCCTTCTCGCCGCGACCCAAGCTTTTTCTGCGTTATATGGACGATTGTTTTTGCGTCATTAAGACATCGGAAGTTGAAAACTTCAGACAACACCTGAATTCCGTGCACCCAGCCATACAATTCACGACCGAGTGTGAGAGCGGCCACTGCCTGCCCTTTCTTGACGTCCAGGTGGCAAGAAAGCGTGACGGCCTGGAGTTTTCCGTTCATAGGAAGCCAACGCACACTGGCCGCTACCTTCAATTCGATTCTTCCCACCCTGCCTGCCACAAGGCCTCGGTTGTGACCACGCTACTCGAGAGAGCCAGGAACTTATGCTCTAATGACACAGGGCGAAAGAAAGAAGAGGACCGCGTAATTGCTGACCTCAGAAAAAAACGGATGTCCAAAAAACTTCTTTCGAGCCGCCACCCGCCGCGCAGAGCAACAGAGGATTAGGAAACCCCATTCAACCTTAATTGGCAGCCCCCCGAAACGCGTACCGGTTTCATACGTTCACGGAACCAGCGAGACGCTGGCGCGAATCTTCAAAAGGGTGGGTATAGTGGTTAGAAGGAAGGGAGGGGGTTCGCATCGCGCACGTGCCTTCGTGTACGCTGGGCCGCCTCCTCCCCCGCCCGAAAGACCGGCCAACAATGGACAGGCACCCCGGTGTCGTTTACAAAATTCCGTGCGCCGAGTGCCCTGCGTCGTGAGACGAAAAACCTACCGGAACGACTGAAGCAACACGCCAACGATGTGCGGAAGTTCTACAAAGAGCGCAGCGCAGTCGCCGAACATGAGGAGACATTGGACCACAAGATAAATTTCGAAGTGACGGCCATCCTCGAAAGCGAGCCGAACTGAAGGAGAAGGTTGTTACTCGAGTCGTGGCACATTCAGGGAACAGCCCACAACATCAACCGGTCTCTCGGAACCCTTCCCCCAGTGTACAAACACGGACTGCGCTCCACGGCAAAATGAGAGAGAGAGACAGAGACAGGGGTCATTAGCCACCACTCGAGTACTTTGAAGACGCTGCTGCTATCTGACAACGGCACGTAGCCTACGCAGTCACCCCTGAAGAAGGAACCAAGTCGGTTCGGAAACGTCGGGTCTCTTAACTTTTGGTTGGAGCCTATATCATCTCCCAGTTTCATAACCAACCAGACAGACTTATGTCAAATGTTTACATTCAAGGTGCATCCTGCATGCTCCTCGGTGATTAGGGCGTCATGGCGCGCTGACAACCTATAAAAAATACAGCCATCTCTTCCAATATACGGGAAATGAACTCTGTTGATACGAACATTTGCATCTTCGGAGTATATTTTGGGTTTTATCAGTTATTTCAATGTTTGTTGAGTATCTCTTTAAACGGGAGGTTCAAGGGAAAAAAAAGCAGTGTTCAGTGGAAAAAACAAGTTTGTTTCGCTAGAGTTTCGTAGAGAGGCCGTTGGTTTGAAAAATGTAGTTGTCGCATTTGGCAGTACCAAGTTGTTCGGCCAACATGTTACATCTGAGTAGCCCGAATGGTCCGTGCGGTTTTCACTATTACCACGTGGAGACTGGGAGGGGTGGGACAAGATCCCATGCACTCCACGTCTAAATACGGTACACGTGCATGCTAAGCTCAATCACAGAGGCCAATGAAAAGAAAACATTCCACGAACCGTGCCTCAGAGCCCCCAGCGTGTGCACCTTCGATTGACAACGAATGGAAATACACAAACAAATAACAAATGCAAGCCTAAAGTAATAACGAAACACACAAAAGACAGATGGGAAGTACTTAATCGTAATTATAGGAGTTGGCAAAAACAAGATTAGACGTCAGAAAAGTTGACACGTGGCCTTACCTGTTGTGTACAAGTCGATCGAGTACAGGATAAGGTGCGGCTCAAGGTAGTGGTGCACAGGTCCCGCGCGTTCCGTCGTTCATGCCGTATTCATGATCTCGCGGGTAGGTTGATAGGTAGCTTGCTACGATGTTGCTGAAAACAGTGACTGAACCGTCTCGTACATGCCTTTGCTCTCGTGGCCGATGACTGTAGTTTGTGGGCTCGGGGACATAAGGGATCGATATACGTCCGCCCACGTCCGCGAGCCCACACACTAGTACTGGCGACGGTATGGTAGTCACACGCACGCTGGTGCGCTTTTTGCATCCAGCGGCCGTGGTAGGGATTAGAAAAGAAGGCACTTAACCTGCCTCCAAGGTCTCACTTCGGACCGGTTTCCAGCCCGCCTGCTTCCGGCAGACCCGCCGCATCCTCGCCTGTGAGGGGGTTTGGGGACAATGGTGGTGGGGGTGGTATTGGTTAGAAGAAGGCTTCCAATTTCTGCAGCCCGGTAGAGAGCACGGCGCAGCTGTGTTCGTTCCCCACTGTATGTGTTAGGCACTGCGCCGTGTCATCTGTAGGCAGACAGAAATTAGGTGCCTTCTTCCTTTTCCTTACGAATCACTAACTAACCAACCACTGTATGTGCGTGGCCTCTCCGTGAGAAAGGCGTCCGTCAGATCGGCAATGCATCTCATGCTGGTGCGCGAAAGCTTGGTCGCATTTGCGTACACTTTTAACCACGACGCGTTACATTAACAATTCTTTTATTTCACTTTGAAATAATAGCAGTAATTAAAATTTGAAATGCGCTGATTCAAGGGTATTGGCATTTGCTTCTATGAATTTGGTGAGTACATGCATGCGTAATGGCAAAAAATATTCTCAGCAGAGGTGGAGAGGTCCGCTGTTCCGCAACTGCTAATCTTCAGATAAAAGCAAAACAATTTTTGGCGGCATAATGCAAGTCACCCACTTAGTACAAAAATAACCAGCTTATCACGCGCGCGAGCGTGTTTGTGTGTTATGCGTTCATAGAATGGCGCAAGATATTTTATGGGTGTTTTGAATTATGCTTTTAAAGTGACCTGTCAACTGCCGGGCGTAGGCATATTTCCGCTGCTCTGGTTACGTGAGTGTTTCTCGAACTTTTCGTGGTGGGCGCAACCAGTATACGTCGTTTAAATGTAAACATTTCAAAATAAACTTTTTTTGATAGTAGGAGACAAAGTTGGGATGACTCTGGCCACAGTTTAAAGAGTGCCTGACGTTTCAGGACCGATTCGGTCTCTTCCTGAGAATGAATGTGTAGTTGAAAGAAAGGAAAAAGGCATCTGGAGAATCCTGAGAAGGTGAGCATCACTGTGATGGTCTTTGTCCTCTCAACACAGCTCTGGCTTTCCCTTTCCCTCACGCTTCAGAGGTCGTATTCCTAGCGAGCGTTTCACGTTTTTAGGTGTGTGCTCAATATGCTAAGACTCGAGCGAGATCCTCCTTCCCGGATTCTCTTCTCTTTCTGGAAGAGAAGCGCCGTCAAAGTCGTTATTGCCGTGGTTTTCAGTGCTCTGCAAGAGCGCTACTTGCACTTCCATCTTCTGGACGTCCCTCTGCTATTGCCTTACGCATTCCGGGAAAAAACCCCTTGTAGACAGCTCCTTTCGCGAGCGTCGGCAGGCGAGTGTCGAAGCAACTCCTCTCCCCCCCCCCCCCCCCCCGTAGGATGACGACGTGCTTGGCTGACATACATTTACCATTCTATTGTTGCCCGCGGGGTAACCTGGGAGCGAGGGAGGTTGCGGAATGTGTTTGTCGCAGATGCCTGGTAAAATATAAAACAGCGCTTAGACACAGACAGAGAAAAGAAGAGATACATGGCCTTAAACTTGCAAAGCAGCAGCAAGTTTAGCGCCGTGTGTGTCTGTGCTACCCTGAGTGCTGTTTTATATTTTTACCATGGAGCATCACCAATTCGCCCAATTCGCCGGTTTTTTGCCCTTTCTATGTATGACGTGTCACCCGGTGGGTGAAAGTTTCCGCGTATCTATTCTACATTGTTGCGTGGTGCTAGCAGCCACACATATTCCTATACCGGCTTTCTGTTGCCCTATTGTCAATATGTAGAGATAATATTGGTATGCAATAGCACTGAAAGCAGCACTGACACAGAATTTTGTATTTTGTTTTTTTTTTCTATTGCGATAAGCAGCTAATGACCCACTTATCATGCTGGAAATCTGGTTTACTCGAGCGCGCGACGGTTTATTATTTGTAGGTGGTTTGATAGCGCCCAGTCGTAGTTTTGGTTTCAGAAAGCGCTGATTAGTTTTCATGAGTGGTTTTTATGCAGCGTGGTTTGTATGTAAGCATCGTTCTTTGTGTGCTCATATAGATGGCTACACGTGCGCTTTTGAACATGAGACTACTCTTTTGTCCGGAGGTTTCCTAGGAGCTGCTGAGATTGGCTATAAAACATTGTAAATAAATATACTTGCTCCATCCCACGTAAGAATTCGTTGCACAGTTGTTCAAGTCTGCATTGAATTCTGCATTCCATTGAAAAAGCTGGGTTAGGAGAGATGGCTCACAAGGGTCGTGGCAACAAACAAGAACTCGCACGCAGGTGGCGGTTGGTTTTTGCACAATTACCGAAGGCGCGTCTCGCGTCGGGTGGCGCGATGCGCATTTCAAATTTGAGTTTAAACAGGCGCCAAGCTATATTATACGTTAGTATTTCGTATGTGATGCGTGTGTATCAATGCTAATTTATCCCACAGTTATCACGCTTTCGAAATTTTGTCATTTTTTTAAACCGGGCTGTCCTGTTTGTTTTGTGAGCCTATGCTTCTCAAGACCCGTTTGTTGGCAGGGCCGGCACAAGTATGTTTTCACAGGAGGGGGGTATACCCAGGACAAGTGAGTTAATCTCATTATGCATTCATGTGCATGCGCAGCGGCGGTGTTGTCACGTCACGCGCGCCAATAATTTTTGGTGGTCACTGGGTGGCGCCGTTTGCAAATTATTGCGAAAAATTCCTGGCCCCCGAGACTTTCTACCGACAACTTCGGAGGCCCCCAGTTTCAATTGTGGCGATCTCCACTGGAGGCGTTATTCGGGACCTCAAAAGAAGGCTGAAAGTGCTCTCTTCAGAGCTGACGTGTTCCAGTGGTCGAACAGGTGCAGTAGCACTGTCATTGATTGGTAGAGAGAGGGAGTGCTTTTGCTTCGTTGCTTCGCCGAGAGCAGCCAGGAGCAGTTTGTAGTGCTTTTGGCTCAAAAGCAGAGTAGGCGCAGCACGACGAGTCATGTGGCCCTTGAACGTCACAGTCTCCGAATTTTTCTTCTGCCGGCGAGTGCGGCGGCAATGGCAGCAACCACGTGTAGTTTGACACCGCTGTTTTGTACGGATGGCTACGATGACAGCTGGACGTCTGCCGAATGCGCCGTTGCACAAAGATACTAGGTATTAGGATAATGAGGAGCGTATGTCTGACCGATTTCGCGCGTATTTTGCTGCTACCCCACAGAGATTATTCCAGGGCTTGGAAAGTTTAGATCACTCTCCCCACTAATCACCCCCTTCATCTGCCCTCGGGAGCGCAACGCATTCCAGTGGCAGATTGAGTTTCCCTGCTCTCAGTGCTCCGCCCCCCACTCTTCACTGCCCCGTTCTCTCCTCCTGTTATCTCAATGGAATTCGCCATATGTCCGCGCTGTTGGGGTTGGGGGGTGGGGGTGGCATAGCAAGCGAAAATTTGGGGAAGGGCTCCAGCCTTCCGGTACACCCCTCCCCCCCCCCCACGTGGCGCTGGCCCTGTTTTTTGGCAGATATGTTCTTTACCAACATTTTGAAAAATGAAGAGAATGATGGAGAAAAAAATCGTCAGCACAATCTATGTTGAGATGTTACAATTTAGTGTGAGGAAATCGGGATGGAGTAACCAAGGTGTGAAAACTTTGCTCCCCATGGACATTACGGCCGCATTATCAGTGGTGGGCTGATGGGCTCCGCGGTCCTGGTGGGCTCCGTGGTCTTATATGGCAATAGTTTCTCTTCAAATGAGTTACTGCCTCCATCAATTTTTAATTATGTACATGAAGTCTACTTCTTTTGGGAATTAACGCTCTGGTCATAATCTCTGAGAAGTGCGAGTCCTTTGCTGCCTAGCATGCCTATGCTAGGCAGCAAAGGACGTGTTTTTTCTCTTTTGGGGAGTTTTGTTCCACAGAATAAGAGTGCTAATTTGCTATATCATTGACTATAATTTGTCGCAAGCTAGTTCAAAATGTGCTGCTGGAAATCTTTATACATACTTTTGCTTGTTTACTTGTTCTTAGCAGCATCCTTGCAGCATTTTCATTATGCACTAGTCCATCTGATTTGTTTCTGTGTTTGCCAAGTTATGAAGAAATGTATATTAGAGGTGTACTAGTGAGGTACTCATTTCATTTACCTTATGTGGGTTTTCATGCCTTTGTGGTGTAGGGTAGGTGTCATTAAAATTTCTGTTAAGGACGGTACTCGCCCCTCGTCTCTAAAAAATAAGACCTCATGCTGCAGCTGACTATGCTGTTTCCGTTTCTCAGCTTGTTTTATAGGGGCTAACAAAAGACTTTGATGAAAAATTTACTACATGCGCTCATTGATTATTATCTATTCTTTGACAATTATTGTTTGCCATTGTGTCTCTTCAGGGTTATCTCACGGTCGGAAAAATGATGAGCTTGATAAGTTGACATTTTGATCACTTATACTGCTGCTGTTTTAGAAGTACTATGCAGTGGTAACTGTAATATACTATGTGTATTCTGTGATATTTACTAAGCTAGAAATATGTCTATACTCATTTGTGTTTTTTTGTCTTTGCAGGTCGTGCTTGTCAGTGGACAGTTGGGAAAACAAGATTACGTTTAGTTTTTTGCACTAGAGGGTCTAAGGAAAAATGTTTTACTACTGCAAAGAAATGTATTCATGAAAATCTGTCAAGACAAAAAGAAACTCTGATGGTGAGAACCACTGTGCAGTAAAACACGCATTAAGAAAATGAAGTGCAAAAAAACAAGAAAAAAATACTGGTGCACATAACAAATAGGGCTTCTCTCCAACATCAGTGCCTTTCGAGTGAAGTGGCAAAAACACCGCTGCTTGAAGACAGCCTGGAGCCAGCAGAGCTTCAAGAGAGCCATGGGGTCATATATAAAAAAATGAGGCACAGCCATTTCTCTACAAGTTTCCTGTTGCCTCGAAGTGCCTTTAACAACATTGATAAAGAGTTCATTAGTGCTAATGAAACTAAGGAGTCCCACCCAACTTCATCAGAACAGTGCACATTCGGCTGAAATACAGTCAAACACCAATACTTCCTGAGAGTGGACCGTTGGAGCACAAGAATAGAAAGTCTTTAAAGAAACAGAGCACCCTTAAAACTGAAGAATGAAGAACTGCTTTTGAAGAACAGAAAAGGTTGCAACACGAAAGAGTACAGAAGATACCTGGGGAAAGAAAAGGCTGCACTGCATGAACAAGAATGGAGATAAATGGAACTGCTCAAGCATGTACTATTGTTACATAAAGTCGTTGAGTCGCACTGAAGCATTGGAAAAGTGGGCGGTGTATTGAATGTGAATGAAGAAAAGAAATTTTGTGGTTTTAAATAAAGCTGTACGTATTACATGGTTTACTGTTCTGCTCATCCATTTGTATTCATTATTATATTAAAAGTGAAATTGCAGCTGACAAATGCTTGTTGCTTGGAGCCTATTATGCACTGTGTACCATTGACCTGCTGATTAAGAGATGTGTTTTATGTATATGTATTACAGATATCCAAGCTGTACGGGTGTGTGGTCTTCTGGGAAAGGTTCTGAAACAGCCTGATGCAGTGACACAGCTTTTCGTGCCCTTGGTAATTGCTATTTTTAGATTCTGTTCAGGCTACTGATGGGTCACTTATTTCAAACATGTTCCAGTATTTTCATTATAGCTGTTGTGTAACATGCACCGGATAACAAGTGCTGATTTAAAACACTAGAAAATAAAAAGAAAACATAAAAAAGGAGTGTTTCACATTGATTAAGTATTTTTGTAGCAGCCATATAATTCCTTGATGTTGCTTTCCTTGATAGTCATGTACAACACTTCACTGCTCTATATAAGTGATAGCTAGGTATTTAACATATACTTGGGAATATTATCTTTAAGATCATTTAGTTTCTTTTGTTTCACTCTCTCTAGCTTAGTTGTTTTTCCCGTGGAAAAGGAAACTTCCAAGCTTTCATAAAATCTGCTGCCAACCAGCGTAACTCGAACCTAACATAAAGAAAGGACAGCCAGGGCAGTGTAGTTGTGCGATTTCTGTGATTGGGAACTTCGCATGTGTGCCTTTAATGATACTTTGTACCTTTTGTCTTAAGATTTTGCTCGTGTATGAACTTTGACCATGTAGATGTGAAATACTGCCAATGCTATAACTAATTCTTTCATTGTAAATTATGTATAGACTTTATTGTTGAGCAAAAATACCTTAAAGAGCACTTCACTATACTAATATAAGGCTGCCTTGTGATATGCTTTACCCATGAAAGCTTTGTGCCTTTGCCATATTTTCATCAACAGGAGGTCTTTTTTTCAACATGCTTTAAGTGTTAGTAGTATTTTTCATGCAGTGATCATTGCTGCTGGTAAATATGACACGGTGTGTTTGTTTGATATGTTCCCTAGATATACAATATAGAGGGGGCCGCATCCTGCAAGATAGTAGCCGATTAATTGTAGTAATTTATTTTGAAAAGCTTGCTTTGACTATTTGCTCACTGCTAGAAAGCTGGTCAGTATCAATTTATGTTGCTGCTTTGTTTGAATAGGTGACCACCATGGCTTAGCACCCATGGTGGTCACATTCTGGTGAAGGCTAAGATAAAGCCTATGTCCAAATAATCAACAGATTCCTACAGTAGCTTGCTTAGTAATATGATATTCATTTTGGTAGTCAGAACATCATCATTTTGACAATTTATATTGATGGCTTATGTCTTGTACGCAGGATGCTGAAGTGCCACTCACCCCATGCATTGTGTTCGATGGGGTTAACGCTGAGGAGGCGGATCATTTGTTCCTTCATGTGGAGCAGACACGGCTTTTTAGAGTGCTGGATGCCAAACAAGGAATGGCTGCTGTCATGGCTGCATTTTGGATTTTCGATGCAACTTACCCAAAAGGCGCAGCAAACCTTCTGTGTGTTTTTGAGCACCTTTTTTTGAATGTGGAAGTTACCAAACCCAGTTGTGTGACGCGCCGTTTTATTGCCAGACACAAGGCAGCATTTTCGACTTAAATGTATGCAATGACTGTACATTTCTTGTTTAATGACATGTTTTTTTGTTTTCTTTTATTTTGTTTTTTTTTAAATAATTTAATGTTTTCTAGTCATTTTTTGTGTTTTCAAAGTGGGCTTTCCACAATTTTTCCCCACTTGGAAACTGCTCATTGTACATTTTGTTTTTAATAATGTCTTTTTGTTACCATATTTACTCAAATGTAACATGCATTTTTTCAACATTTTTGCCACTTAGGGAACGCTAAAGTCAAATAACAATTCAGGTCAGAGTGGAATCTCAGTTTATGGCATCTAAAATGACAATATTATCAACAGCAGTGCCCTATTTACTGAGAAATTAAAGTAAATGCAAAGAATACATGTACAGCAGCAGGACATTCTCAAAATGATACCGATAACGTCGGACGAACCACCTAAAATTAATCACTAGTAATCGATCTAGCTGCACTAAATAAAGAACCTTCCGTGTATCAAGGGAGGCAATAAAATGCTGCTTATTTGGTTCATAAAAAAAAGAACCACCAGACGTTAATATGGAAATGGCTCGACTGGTTCAAAAATTCAATTTTTGCGTTGTTACACTAGACAGATCATGCCATCTAGCAAGATGCAGTTGAACCAAAACACCTCTGCAATCT